>NC_134867.1:42987020-43144520 GCF_049852395.1 Peromyscus maniculatus bairdii | reverse complement strand
TTTAAATGCTTCCTCAAGGGCACAAGTGTAGAAGTAACATATGCCATGACTATGCTGATGAAGGTTTTATCTGTGACGAAATTCAATTTATTCATTTTTATATTTTAATTATTTCTGAGAATTTCATACCTTCTACTTGGATCATATTTCACCCCTTCCCCGACTTCTCCCAAATCCAATGCTTTCATTCTATACCTACCCAGCATTGTGTCCTCACTCATTTTTGTGCTGCTCTGGTACAGTGAGTGCTGCTTATTTTTTTCTTTGTATGTGGTCAGATGAAGAAATGTGGTGAACCCACCAGGGGCCACCCCTTAAGGAAATCTCTCGCAGCAGCTATTATCAATAGCTCTTAACTTAGTAAGACTTCATGACCACCTTCAACGATGGGATGTTGGTCTAGTTCAGTCTTACACAGGTCTTGTGCATGCTGTCCCAATTTCTGTGAGTTTCTATATGCAACTGGGCTGTTGTGTCAGGAAAGATGTCATAGAACATGGAGAATTCCAGCTGGAATTGACGGGGAAGATTCAGCTTTAGGGCTCACTTTCATTGTGCTAAAAACGTATGAGAAAGCAAGCTCCCCTAGGAGGAAAATAATCCTCAGTGTTACCCAGCTGTGAACACTGCTTGTACTACTACTGGGGTCCAAAACCTGTAGCTAGACAGATAGATCATAGTCCCAGTGTGATACAGGGGTCATGGGCCAGGGGTTGTCATATAGGGGTCCTGCTGAGTTCATTCCATGGGATGGAGAAAGAATTGTAGGACCTGGAAAGGAGATTCACTCAGAATTAAAGTTAAGTGGCTGTTGCTGAATGAGAGAGAGGGAGAAAGAAGCCACTGACAGACTGTGAGAGTTAGAAATCTGGGAGTGGGCAGGAATCAAAACAAGCTGTGGATAGAGAATGAGCGTAGCAGAGATCTTCCTGGGGCCCTGGAAAAGATGTAACAGCTATAGACCTGATGTGGGAGATATCAAAATGGGAGCAGCTCAGAATCAAATAGAGGTCTGTCTCTAAACACCAAAAATAAAATAAGATGAAATAAAATAAAATAAAAAATAAAGAAAATACATAAATGTCAAAATATTGGTATCTGTTAAAGCAAGATGATCCCTGAGCTTCATTTCAACACATAATTCTACCATCATATATATTTAGCTAAAATACCTTATACCAGATTTTAAAAACAAGTGTCTGAAAGAATTAAAATCAGTGTATGCAATAAAAAGTGAAACTGAAGACAGTTAATTAATTTCTACTTTCTTATAGTACATGAGTTTTTTTTTTTTAAACAAAATCCACATTTAGTATAAGGCTTTCAAACATTTTAATGTATTAATCCTCTTCTTAATAAAATAGCATATGATAAGTACATTATTAGATAAGTTTATTTCATATGAATTAATTACACTGCTTTCATTTCTAATTAAATTAGTGAAAACACGAATTAGACACAAGAATTTATGACCTGGCTTTCTATAAGCCCACTGGAGTGATCATCCAGCAAACTTGTGGGGGTCTCAATCTAAAAGCCATTAACACAATGTAAAAGAGATGAAGAGAACACCATTTCAATGTACAAAGTATCACGTAAAAAACCCAAAATTCTTATAATGGCATTGGAAACCTACAGAAGCACTGTTACAAGTGGAGAAACCAAGGATGTAACTTTTTTTGATCAGAAACCCTTTAAAGTGCCAGAGAATTGGCAATGACATCTTTTTCTGAGTCTCAGGATGATGTCACTGAGTCTCAAAAGGGATGTGACTAAGGGACTGTGAGAAATCGTGTGCTCATTCCCTAGTACTCCATCACAAGCAAGAGCTGAGCAGTTCAGAAAACAGAACTTTATTGTCTCATAATTCCCAGGGGCTGGAAACATGAGCTCTAGACAGACAGCGTGGAGTCTGCTGAAGAGCGAGATGGCAGATCTCCATGTTGCCTCACCCCAAGCTTCTGGTGGTCCGCCAGCATTCCTTGGCTACTCAGACCACTCTGACTACCAACTTTATCTTACCTGGTATTTTTGTGCGCTTGGCCATTTCCAAATTCCCCTTTTTTAAAAGTAAATAAGTATATCAATAATGTTGATTAGAAGCCCACTCTAATTATTTCCCTATCAAATGTGATTACTTCTGTAAGAGCCCTATGTCCAAACTGAGTCATATTTGGAGACATGGGGGCCATGCAGTTTACAACATTTGGAATTCATGGGCTCATATTTTTTCCCTGATGTTATAAATTCTGTATCCCTGCTCTTCTTGCATCATGGGCACTGCACCAGCAGAGGCTTATTCCATGGACAAAACAGCAAAGGATGAACCTAAGAATCTTCTGATTAGCGGGATGTTAAGCTGTGTGTAAATGACTCAAGTCCAATGACATCTCCCCTCAGTCTTAAGGAACACAAATTTTATGGTACTAAAGAATAACCCTGTATAAAGGGAGTTTCTTAGATGGAGGCAAAGCAGTTGTGCTAGTTTTTAAAAATATATATATATAATCCTTACTTTGATATGTAAATTTCAGTCTTCAGTGTTGGAGCCCACCTAGGTTTCCTAGTGGCTTTACCAAGCAGGATTGCCTAAGAGGATGATTGGACCATGGGCCTGAGTACCAGGTGTTTGAAAGGGTCTACACTTGGTTGAATCTAGCAAGGCTGTATCTATCTTTTGCCCCTCCCCTTGGCTTTGTTATAAAAATCCCCTTTGAATATAGTTCTGGGCTAATGGATAAGGATCCAGGCCTACCCAAGGCTATCCTGCATTTCTGTTTCCCTCCCCTCTATATTCTATCTAAATCTCTTATCCCTCATTCCTCAAGAGTCAATGGGGTAAATAAATGTAGGATCTAGTCTCCCACTCTTTTTTTTTTTTTTTAGTTTTTTGAGACAGGGTTTCTCTGTGTAATTTTGCACCTTCCCTGGAACTCACTTGGTAGCTGGTCTCGAACTCACAGAGATCTGCCTTGCCCCTGCCTCCCGAGTGCTGGGATTAAAGGCATGCGTCACCACCACCCGGTAGTCTCCCACTCTTAAGTTGTGCCACAACTTTCCTTCCAATGATTTTCAATGACTGATGTCACAATATATTTTACTTATCAAAGATACATGTTAATGTTTTCGTGGATGAAAAATATTCAATCTGGTATTCAACTCATCTTTTATCAATTATGTACTATTTCAGCTCTTAAAAGAGTTAAAAATAGATATCCAAAATAAAAGTACTAAGTACAAAATAAAAGTACTAAATAAATACTACCACTATTCCATTGTGGTAGCTCACACCTTAAGTCTCAGAAACAAGCAGATTGAAAGAAGAGAATGATAATGAGTTCCAGGCCAAAAGGAGCATGGCTCTTCCTACAGAGTTTGAGCTCCTGCTTCACAAAATGTTTAATTAATACACTGTAAGGCATTAAGCTATTTAATTTTCAGTGTTTTGTGAGGACAAGAAAGAAACAGTAAGCATTCTACTGTAAATAAAATGTACCATAAAGTTATGACATACATTCATAGTTCCACCAAAAAGAAGCATAGGCTAGTCACCAGAAAAACCCATTCATAATATCACAACTGTGTAGCACAAGACAAGTTGTCTATAAAGAATTTTTTTACATACACACACACACAGAGAGAGAGAGAGAGAGAGAGAGAGAGAGAGAGAGAGAGAGAGAGAGAGAGAGAGAGAGAGACCAGGAGGACACTAGAGAATATAGACAATCTGAAGACATTTTTTTATGAAAAACATATTTTATAATTAATGATACATGTCATTAAGCCTGTCTGTTTTTCCTTTGTGGATGAAATGTCTCTTTACATCAAATTCAAAGCTAAATGAAATTTAAACATCTCTTTTGGTGTCAAAAAAGCTATAAGGTCACACTCCGAGTTTGTGTTGCTCACATTTATACGAGCTATAAACAAAATATTCAACTGAATATTCTTAATATATGACTTGGCACAGGGGACAAAAGATCATTTACAAAAGAATAGAAAACCTCCATATTAAGAGTCAATTAGTCTGATGGTACCCAAGTCTCTGTTTTGAGTTCCTTCCAGCTGGTTGGACTTTTCTGAATGATCCTGAAGCTGTGATGGAAGCTATCTAGCTCAAAGTCAGAGCTATTGGCACTTTTTTAATTGAAAATAGATTCTTATCTCATATAATACATCCCAAACAAAGTTTCCCCTCCTTCTACTCCTCTCTCCCCCAGATTCATTCCCCCACTCCCTCACCTTTCAGAAAAGACCAGGCCTCCAAGAGACAACAACCAAACACGAGAAACAAAACACAGGTAAGACAAGGCAAAAGCCCAAGAGGAGGGAAAGGGTCCAAAGAGTGGGCAAAAGAGTGAAGAATGCACCCACTCCCACAGTTAAGAGTCCGGCAAGAACACTAGGCGAAGAGCCAGAACATGTGCACAGAGGACCTGGTGCAGACACCCTCAGGCTCCATGCTTGTACCTTCAGTCTCTGTGAGTCCAGATGAGCTGTGCTTCCTTGATTTGGTGGGCTGTATTCTCCAGGTATGCTGCATCCTCTCTCACTCCTATAATCTTCCTGCCCCATCTTCTGCAGGATTTCCTGAGCTCAGAAGGGAGGGACTGAATGGAGACCACCAGTTTAAACTCTCTTCTCTGCACATAATGTCTGGCTGTGGATCTCTGCATCTGCTCCCATCTGCTACCAGAGGAAGCCTCTCTGATGGCAACTGGACTGGGCACTGATCTATGAATAAAGCAGAATATCATTAGAAATCATTTCATTGACTTTTTTTTCTTCTGGTCAGTCTTGTTTGGTTCTACCCTAGGTCTCTGGGCTATTCAGTCTCTGGTTTCTGGCCATTTCAGCAGCATGGGGCATGGGCTCCCTCTCAAGAAGTGGGCCTTAAGTTAAATCAGACAGTGGTTGGACACTCTCTCAAGTTCTGCACCACCATTACCCCAGCACATCTTGCAAACAGGACAGACTGTAGGGCAAAGGTTTTGTGACTAGGTTGATGTCCACATTTCTCTTTCAGTGGCCTTCAGAGTACCTTCCTGCACCAAAGAGACTAGAACTTTGGGTGAAGGCTCTCTGCAGGCATCAACTCAATCTCTCCAAGGTCAATGAGCCTTGTAGAAGTTGTCCTACAGCAATGGGACCCTTTGGTCAGTTTGAAGAGCCCAACCCTCTGTCCTAACATTAGCCTAGATTATTTGGAGTTCTCCATGGGACCCCTTGGGCAACAACTCAATCAAATGCAACCCAGTACTGCCACCAAAAGCCTTGCCTGGCTATAGGAAATGGCCAGTTCAGACTCTAGCCACCATTACTAGGAATCTTCACTAGGATCATTATCATAGATCGCAGGAAGTCTCCACTGCACTAGATTTCCACATCACCCTCCTAGTGCCCCCAGTTCCAACCATCTGTCCCTGCACCTTCTCCCTTCATCCCTTCCTCCCATCTGATCCCTCTCACTCTCATCTTCACATGTCCTCACTCAACCTATAAAATTTATTCTACTTCCCCTTCCCAGGGAGATCCATGTGTTTTCCCTAGAGCCTTCCTCTTTACCCAGCCTCTCTGGGTCTGTGGACTGTAGCATGTATCGTTTCTTAATAGCTAACATCTGCTTATAACTGAGTACATAACATATTTGTCTTTCTGGGTCTAGTTTACCTCACTCAAGACAGTTTTTTCTTGTTCCATCAATTTGCCTGCAAATTTTATGATGTCATTTTTTTTAACAGCTGAATAATACTCTATTGAGTAGATGCACCACATTTTCTTTATCCATTCTTCAGTTGAGGACATCTAGGTTGTTTCCAGTTTCTGGTTATTATGAATAAAGCATAGTCTTTGTAGTATGATTGAGCATCTTTTGGGTATAAGCCTAAGAGTGGTATAGCTGGGTCTTGAGATAGATTGATTTCCAATATTCTGAGGAAACTCTTGATTTCCATAGTAGCTATACAGGTTTGCACTCCCACTAACATGGACAAGTGTTTCCCTTTCTCCACATCCTCCTGTGCATGAACTATTACTTGGTGTTGATCTTATCCGTTCTGACAAGTGAATGATGTAATCACAAAGTAGTTTTGATTTGCATTTTTCTGATGGCTTAGGATGTTGACTATCTCTTTAAGTGTTCCTCAGCCATTTGAAATTCTTCCATTGAGAATTCTCTGTTTAGATTTGTACCTCATTTTAATATGGATGATTTTTTTTAATATCAAGTTGTTTTGGATTCTTTAGATATTTTAGATATTAGACATCTATTGAATGTGAAATTTAAAAAAGGTCCTTTCCCATTATATAAGCTGCCACTTTGTCCTACTGATAGTGTCCTTTGCCTTACAGAAGCTTTTCAGTTTCATGAAGTCTATTTATTAATCGTTGATCTTAGTTTTCTGTTCAGAAAGTTGTCTCCTGTGCCAATGTGTTCCAGACTATTCATCGTGTTCTATTTATCAGGTTCGGTGTATTTGTTATTATGTTGGGGTCTTTGTTCCATTTGGACTTGAGTTGTGTGCAGGGTGATAGATATGGATCTATTTGCATTCATCTATGTGCAGACATTGTTAGACCAGCACTATTTGTTGAAGATGCTTTCACTTTTCCAGTGTATATTTTTGACTTCTTTATTAAAAATAGGGTATTCATAGGTATGTGGAGTTGTGTCTGGGTCTTGATTCAATTCCATTGATCCACATGTCTGTTTTCATGCCAGTGCCATGCAGTTTTTATTACTATAGCTCTATAGCACAAGTTGAAATCAGGAATGGTGATGCCTTCAGCCATTCTCTTATTGTTCAGGATTGTTTTAGCTATCCTTCATTTTATTTTGGTTGTTTGTTTGTTTTTTTGCCTTGTAAAGTTGAGAATTGTCCTTTCAAGGTCTGTAAAGAATTGTGTTGGTGCCTTTAATCCCAGCACTTGGGAGGCAGAGACAGGTGGATCTCTGTGAGTTTGAGGCCATCCCGGGCTACAGCGTGAGTTTCAGGAAAAGCGCAAAGCCACACATAGAAACCCTGTCTCAAAAGACCAAAAAAAAAAAAAAAAAAAAAAAAGAATTGTGTTGGAATTTTGATGGGCATTGCATTGAATCTGTAAATTACGTTTGGTAGGATGGCCATATTTGCTATATTAATCCTACCAATCCCTGTGCATGAGAGATCTTTTCATCTTCTGATATATTCTTCAGTTCCTTTATTCAAATACTTGAACTTTTTTTGTCATATAAGTCTTTCAGTTGCTTGGTTAGAGTTACACCAAGATAATTAATATTATCTGAGACTATTGTGAAAGATGGTGTTTCCCTGATTTCTTTCTCAGTTCATTTATCATTGGTGTAAAGAAGGACTATTGACTTCTTTAGTTAGTCTTGTATAGTTTTCAGTTATGATTTTATTGATTTGGATATTCTTTCTGTGCCTTTTAGTTCATTTGGATAAGAGGTTGTCTATTTTTTTTTTTTTTTTTTTTTTTTTTGCTTTCTCTAATTTTTGTTGTTGTCAAAATCTAACTTTAAGCCATGGTGGTCCGATAAAAAAGGTATATTCTTTTGTGTTATGGTGGAATGTTCTGTAAATATCTATTAAGTCCATTTGAGTCATAACTTCTACTAGGTCCCTTATTTCTCTGTTAACTTTCAGTCTGACAGATCTATTCAATGGTGAGAGTGGGATGTTGAAAACTCCCACTTCTAGTATGTGAGGTTTGATGTACGATTTAAGGTTTAGTAATGTTTCTTTTACAAATTTGGGTGCCCTTGTAATTTGGGGCATAGATGTTCATATGAAAACAGGATTCATCCTTCTGCTGCATACAAGAAAAACACCTCAACTTCAAATACAAATACTACCTCAGAGTAAAAGGCTGGGAAAAGACTTTCTAATCAAATGGACTTAAGAAGGAAGTTGGTGTAACTATCCTAATATCTAATAAAATAGACCAAACTAAAATCAATCAAAAGAGATCCAGAAGGGCATTACATATTTATCACAGGGAAAATCCACCAAAATGAAGTCTCAATTATGAGTTTGTCTATCTTGTTGATTTTCTCAAAGAACCAACTCTGTTTCTTCATTTGTTTTCTTTGTTTCCATTTTATTGTTTCATTGATTTTTTTTTTGCATTGCTTTCTTTGTTTATATCTTATTGACCTCATCAGTTTGATTATTTCCTGATGTCTACTCCTCTTGGGTGTGCTTGCTTCTTTTTGTTCTAGAACTTTCAATAGTTCTGGTAAACTGCTAGTATGAGAGTGCTATAAGACCTTGCCTCTCAGAACTGCTTTCATTGTGCCTCATAAGTTTGGGTACTTTGCGTATTCCTTTTTATTTAATTCAAGAACGTCTATAACTTGTTTCTTACTTTCAAACTCATTTTTATTCAATACAGAGTTGTTCAATTTCAATGAGTGTGTAATCTTTCTGTTGTTTCTGCTGTTGTTGATATCCAGTTTTCATCCATGGTGATCTGATAGGATGCAGGTAGTAATGTCAATTTTCCTGTATCTGTTGAGACTTGCTCTATTTTTGAGCAAGTTCCATGAGTTGCTGAGAAGAAGGTTTATTCTTTTGTGTTTGGGTGAAATGTTCTGTAAATATCTGTTAGATCTATTTGCTTTAGTTTTTGTCTGGATGATCTGTCATTGGTGAAATGTGGTACTAAAGTCTCTCACCATCAGTGTGTGAGGGTCAATAGGTCATTTAAGCTTTAGTGGTGTTTCTTTTATGAAAGTAGGTGTTCTTATGTTTGGACATAGATGTTAAGAATTTCCTGCCCCTTTCTGAATGGAGATGGAGAAGGAGTGAGTGGATGGGGAGGAGAGTAGATGGAGGTCAAGGGAAGGGAATGGGAAGAGAGGAGGAAGGGGAAACTGTGGTCAGTATGTAAAATAAATGAAAAAAAAGGTTAATTAAATTAAATTTTAAAAAAAGAAATGCAAGGCCATCTTGGTGTATTTTTTCTTTGATGAGCATGAAGTTTCTTCCCCATTTCTTTTGATTAGTTTTAGGTACAAGTCTATTGTGTAAGATTTTATAATGGTTGCACCAGCTTGCTCCATAGGTCCACTAGTTTGGAATATATTTTTTCAACATTTTACCCTGAGATAATATCTTTCCTTGATATTGACGTGTGTTTCTTGGAAGCAGCAGAAGGACAGATCCTATTTTTGTATCAATTCTGCTAGTCCATGTCTTTTTATTATGGAATTGAGACCATTGAAATTGAGAGATATTAATGATCAATTATTATTGATTTGTGTTATTTTGTTGTTGTTGTTGGTGGTGGTGGTGGTGGTGTGTGTGTGTGTGTGTGTGTGTGTGTGTGTGTGTGTGTGTGTGTTGTATATTTCCCTTCTTTTGGTTTTGCTGGTTTGAGATTATTTATTTCTTATGTTTTCATGGCTGTAGTTAACCTTCTTTGGTTGAAGTTTTCCTTCTAGCACCTTTTTACGGCTGGGTTTGTAGACAGAAGATATGTTTAAATTTGCATTTATCATGAAATATAAATGTTTCTTCTTTTCTCCATCTATGGTGATTGAAAGTTTTGCTGGGTATAGTAGTCTAGGCTGGCATCTGTAGTCCCTTAGAGTCTGACAAACACCTGTTCAGGCCCTTCTGGCTTTCACAGTCTCCATTGAGAAGTCAGGAGTAATTCCAATAGGTCTGCCTTTATATGTTACTTGGCTTTTCTCCCTTGCCACTTTTAATATTATTTCTTTGTTCTGTATGTCTAGTGTTTTGATGATTATGTGACATAGGCACTTTCTTTTCTGGTCCAATCTACTTTGTGTTCTATAAGTTTCTTGTACCTTTATAGGCATCTCCTTCTTTAGATTAAAATAATTTTCTTTTATAATTTTGTTGAAAATATTTTCTGGGCCTTCGTTCTGGTATTCCTCTCCTTCCTCTATTCCTATTATTCTTAGGTTTGGACTTTTCATAGTGTCCTAGATTTCCTGGATATTTTATTACAGGAATATTTTTTTAGATTTAACATTTTCTTGACTTATGTATCCATTTCTTCTATTTTATCTTCAGTGCCTGTGATTCTCTCTTCCATCTCTTACACTCTGCAGTTGCTGTTGAAATTCCTGAATTTTTCATTTTCAGAATGTTAGGGTCCTAGAGAAGTCCTACAAAAGACCACTATCCACATAGGTAATCAGCAAGTGTTTTTATACTAGCATGCTGGGGCCTGCCATCCCACACAAAGGCAAAATGGCAATGACCCCGAGAGGGATGTGTCAGCTCCTTTTAAGCACAGCAGAAGGGCAGTTTCTAGTGCAGTTAGGTCATTTTAATATGGTTGACTTAAGGACGTGGCAATCATAATAGTACATTCTAATTGACCAGGCCTGTTGAGGGGTTGGTTAAGGCTACAGTTTTCTATTTGGGGGCAGGCCTGGGTGAGTCCCAGACTTCATCCTTGAGCTGCTGTGGAGGCTGGCTGGCCTAGTATGTACTCACTGTGGGGGCTGGCTCAGTGGTCCAGGCTTGGTGCATCCTATCTCATTGTCCCTGTTGTGAGGGGCACCAGTGATTAATTGCCCTTTGTTCATGGCTCTTTCGGAAACTGCTTGCTCATTCTCAGGAAAATGAAACTGAGGCCTGATCTCTGAGAGAAGACTGAGCAGTCTGTTATGGCATCTGCTTGGTCCTTTCCCAGAATTTCCTTAGTTTGTATTTTCTTTGTTGAGGGATTTGTTCATTTCCTCCAATTATTATTATTAATATTATTATCATTGTGTGTGTGTTTGTGTGTGTGTGTGTGTGTGTGTGTGTGTGTGTGTTCATGGATTTCTTTAAGGAATTTATTAATTTTCCACTTTATGGACCTTATATATGGACAATATAATAAGACTATATTGTCTTCATATAGTTGGTTCTACATTCTTTTTCTTGTGTTTCAGCTATTGTGGAATACTCAGGACCTGCTGTGGTAGGATAGGTGGGCTCTAGTGGGGACATATTGTCCCTGCCATTATTGATTCTGTTCTTATGCCTCCAGGATTGGGATGATTATAGATCAGTTTGCTAATTTCTAGGGGGGTCGTCTCTGTTGGGTGAGTGTTTTGTTCCTAAGTTTCTGTTTCCTATGGATTTTCAAAAAGTGTGATGGCTTTGTGTTACCTAGTTTACTGGCCTGCTTTGCTGGTGTGTTCCCAAGGATTGCCTGCTGGTACTGGAGGCTAGAATGAAGCATGAGTCGGGGAGAAAGGTCAGGAGGGGTTGATCTATGGATCCACAGGAGACAAGGATGGCAGGGAAGGGATGCTGAAATGGGTGTTCTGTTGCAGCACTAGGGACCAGCCTGAGGGATTGGCTCTCATGGAGGAAGAGAGAGAGAGGAGAAGGTCCATAGGCAGCCTGCTTGGTCTTCTGGCAGGAGTGGTTTGTGGTTGATCAGGGTGTCTGCCAGAGTTGGGGGGAGGGAAGCCAGGAGCGACTGGCCTGTGAGATCCACAGGAAGTGTGGAGAGGGGGAAGGGAGGCTTCAGCTGGTCTTCTGTTGCAGAGTTAGCTACAGGACTGAGGGACTGGGTCTGCTGTGGGAACAGAGCAACATCCATCGGCACTTTTTAATCTTTCATTTTTGTCCTTGTAACTCACAATCCCATTTTGTACATATAGGCGATTGACAGTACAAGCATTATAATGATTCTTTCGTTCCACCCATAAAAAAGAATATACAGAAGTTGGGTGGCATTGTAGAATGTGGTGCTGTCAAGCTTGCCGAAACTCCAGCAGACATGAGCACCATGACAAGAAGAGACTGACATTAACTTAAGATGTATTGTTCATTCTTCATCAAGATCATTTTTGTGCATGAGCTCAAGTCATTACCTAACTTCCATTCGCCTTAGCCTCCATTTGCATCAACACAGACATACATTACATGTTCTTAGACTTCTTCAAAGCTATCTCCATAATAGCAGAAGATGGCAATCACTTAATCAATAATGGCGATATATTAAAACTCACCTAAGGATTCTAGTGTATCAGGCAGTGTTCTGAGTTCTTTACATAAGTTATCTCAATTAGGCCTCACACTAAGCACCCAAGCAGAGCATATTCGGAGTTGAACTCCAGCCACCTGATATGCCATTGCTATTTCCTGACCTAAGCACATTCTATCTGCATCTGTTTGCTGACAGAGCAACTCAGACAAAAACACCGACACATGAGGAATAAAAAAAAAAAATCTCTTCATCTGCAAAGAAATCTGAAGCTAAGATGCTGTCTGCTGTTGTCATGAATCCCTGCATCACTGTTAGCATGGCGTGAAGGTGTCCATATGCCCATAGGACTGTGTTGTTCCTCTACAGACTGAAGTCAAAAGAGCTATGTGTCTGAAAGCTGAGAATGTAAATGACCTTGACTATGTGGATATCTACAGACATAAAGGAAAAGCTACAATGCCACTTAAGGGCCACTACCTCCCTTCTTGTTACAAAGGAAGAGAGAAACTAAAAGCTTCTCGATTTATGAAAGAATTACATTCACTCTTTGACACTTCATGAGCATGAACCATGATAGATACAGAGAGGAATGTGATACTTTACAGAGCTTATAATGGTTGATTGAAAGTAATCTTACTGTGGTTAAGCTGGTAAACCCTAACTCTTATATAGTGAATGTGCATAAACTGATGCATTTGAACATTTGTACTTACTGGTATCTGAAAACAACACCTCAAAATTTCCTGCTTGGAATTTTGACTATTTTGAATGAAAAGAACATGAGAAACAGCAGATTGAGGAAGGACACTTGAATCTCAGCTACACCTTTCTTTAAAAAACGGGAGATTGTGGGCTGGAGAAGTACCTCAGCATTAAAAGCATATGCTGCTCTTGCAGAGGAATCATGTCTCATTCCCAGCACCCAGGGTAGTTGGTTCACAAGCCTCCTTTAACTCCAGCTCCAGGGGATCCAATGCCTTCTAGTCTTGGTCACCAGCATTCACATGTACAAATTCACACAGGGACACATGATTATAATGAAGCTGAATCCAAACAAACAACAGAGAGGGGATTACATTTTCCTGTGAGAGCTGTCTTCTTTAACCAGGAAAAAGCACAGATTCTTACCATTGAGGAAAGGAAGATGGAGCTCACTCTGCCCAATCGCAACTTATTGAAATAGATTTTACTTTTAGATTTTCCCTTGTTGCCATATTACTTTTTCTCTTTTGAAACAGGACTCCAGGTCCAGACTGACCTCTAACTTGCTACATATCCAATGATAACCATGAATCCAATTCTTCCTGCTTCCACAGTCCAAAAGCTGACTTACAGATATTCAGGCATGGATCATTCTGCATGGACTAATATTTTGTTTTGTTCCTGATATTGGTGATTGAGCATAGAAATCTATACAGATTGGATACCTCTCTAACACTGAGCTACATCACAGCCTGAAGTCTCCTATTTTATAAGACAAACACAACTGAGATAAATATTGAGTCCTCACTCAGTCTACTGTTTCCTCTATGCTCCAGCCCTATGCTATTTTCCTATGATTGGCTTTCTTTGTTCAAAATTTCATTTTTGCTAGTTTTTCAGGCGTCATAAATTTTGTGTGAAGTAGATGTACATACATTTCTCTTGCTGCCTCTGCTATACTACATAAATTTGCACTGTTAGTGAGGATCACTGAACACATGGAAGCATGTGGCAATATTTTATCTGTGCTGAAATGTGATATTTTATTTGTGCTGTAATAAATAAAGTTTGCCTGGAGATCAGAAGAAATTGCAAGCCATTTTAAGTAAACAAATTAGTTAGGCAGCAGCAGCACACGCCCTTAATCCTATCCCTTAGCAGGCAGGATCTCTGTGTGTTCAAGGCCACACTAGGGAACAGAGCCAAGTGTGGTGACACACACCTTTAATCCCAGTACTAACCATAGAGGCCTGGAGGTCTGTACAGACAGACAGAAAGTAACAGAGCTGTGTAGGAAGAGGAAGTGAAGTAGCTGGGCTAAGAGAGCCAATGAAGAGACAGAACAGCAAGGCAATAAAGGCATGGGTAGACAGGAAGTAACTCGCCTTTGGAAGCTGCAGAGTTGGTGAGGTAAGGTGGGCTGGTGGCTTTCCCTATTTCCCTGATCTCTCTAAGACTTTCACCCCTATATTTGGCTTTGTGTGTGTGTGTTTTTTTTTTTATTTAATAAGACCATTTAGAAATTCGTCGACAGAAGCAAAGCATTGTCTCCCCTATAGCCCACATACATGGAATCATTTCATCAGTGGATACAGGTAACAGACACACCCACCACTCCTCAAGCTTTTCCATGTTCTTTTAGTTTTTGTTTGTTTTCTTTGGGGAGAGCAGTTCACAACAGATCAAGCCTCTTTTTTAAAAAAAATTGTAAGTGCACACACACAAAAATTGAGTAGAGACATGGTGCTGTAGGGCAGACATGCAGACCTTACTCAGTGTGCCCTTTCAACCACTGTTTGCTATGAGTTTGACCATTTTAGACTCCTCATATGAATGTGGTCCTGTAGTCATCATCCTTTTGTAACTGGTGCAATCAGTAGAAGGAACATGCTAACCGTGTCGTAATATGCAGATGCAGCTGTGGGACATCATGCTAAACGAAATAACCCAGGCTCATAGGGTGCACACTCAGTTTTAACAAGCGTTATGACAGAGTGAAGCCAATGTCTATGAGAACCGCAAAGAGCATATTTATCCTAGACTAAGGAAATTATGATAGTTTTTTTATTTTCTAACGGAGATGACTATAATTTGACTCTTGAAATTACTTAGAGTTTAAACATGTTTTTGATGGAAAAATATTTCAGGAGAAAGAGTCATTTCATGCAGAAGGAAGGAAGGAAGCAATTGGGTTTATTTGAAGAGCTCATGTAATCTACTGGATTCACATGCAGAAAATAATATGGAAATGGGGAAAACAGACAGAGAGAAGAGAATCCGAGAATAGATCAGGAAGTCCCTGTACTGGTTCAAATAACTGCACATAAGGGCCTATTTCCCAACATGTGTTCTCTGGAAATTCACTTGAGGGATGATACATAATGCATTATATTTTTAAGAACAAAAATGCAAATTCAATTATTAGTGGTTTACAGAAATTCTAGAATAATGGAACTTATTCAGTTTTGACACATTTTCTAAATGTGTTCCTTAAATTTATTTGACCATAAAAAATTCTCAAGTCAATGATTATTGTGGAGCACTAAACATGCAAGCTAAAAATGTACATTATTTATAGCTAGACAGAAAAGGAGAGCAAAAACATCACACAGACACATATGCATAGAGAACGAGAGAGAGAGAGAACAAAAACCATAGCTCCCTTTTGTTTCCTCCTAATTAATATCCTGACCTGCTTCCAAAAGATTGCTTCTAACCTTCCTTGAAATGTCATTCTTTTTCCTTAAAAGAAAAAAAAAAAAAAAATGAATGCGATTTTATAATGAATTGATTTATGCTTGATTTACTCTGACTGAAATATAACTGGTTCACTCTGTAATGGGTTGAGATTAGAGAGAGTCAATTCATTTTCATCCCCGTGTTGTTTTCATTATATGAACTCACAAGTGTTTACATATTCACTCTTGCAGCCTATTTAAAGATATGATATAGTACCCTACCATCATGTCTTGTAAATAGGTTTGATGTACTATGTGCCTGAGTCTGTTGGGTATAAACTTAGTCAAATGGCTACATTAAATCTCATGTGACAAGCATCTAAGACCTACCACTGGATTTTCTCCTCATGGACTGTTCCGACATAAACTCAGAGGTAGTGTATGTTACAGTTGATTTACTGCATGCTGCATATGGCTAATCAAAAGGCACAGTCATCGGTCTTTTTTAATTAGAACCATTTATGTAGTTGTTTGATACAATTTCCAGGTATTATATTTGCATTTTCCTAGACTAATAATGAGATTGAGCATCAAGTTGTAAGTTCTGGTCATTTGTCTAACTTATTATGGGGAAACTTTAAGTTGGCTTCAGGAGCTAGAGAGATAGATCAGTGGTTAAAAGCACTTGTCAGTGTTACAGAGGACCAGGGTTCAGTTCCCAGCATTTACATGTTGCTGTACAACTATATGTAAATCTGGTTCCAGGGGATCTAATGCTGTCTATGACCTCAGCAGGTATCAGGCTCTGACACATGCAGGCAAGGTTTTCACCCAAATGAATAATAAATAAATCTATCAAAAATATTAATTGGATTGACAATTTAGTTAGTTACCTTGTTCACTTTTATTTTCCCTTTTTCTTTCTTCTTTTTAGTGAAGTTCTTTAAATATCTAAAAGGCCAATTCATTGTCAGTTACATGGATTATAAATATTATTAAATATTATTGCCCATTAGGTTTATAGCCCTTTTATGTTTTTTTTATGACAAGAAATATCCATAGAAGAAATCTTGCTAGAAGGTGAAATAAGAGTCAGAATACATTTTTATTAGGTATATTCAATTAATATAGTATAGTTTTAAAGGAAGGAATGTTTCCTCTCCCCTGTAGTAAAATTTTGTTGTGACTATACTACCCATGGATGCTTGACTCTATTCTGAATTATCTGGGTTTTTTTTTTGTTTGTTTAATTTATTTTTGGTTGCCTTTTTTATCTGTTTGCCAGTACCACCACAGCTGTTTGATGTTTGCATCAGTAAATCCTAGATGAATTAACTTTGTATTTATTTATAAAGCTGATGAAATCTGAGCTAGAGGTTATTTTTAAGCTGATAAAGAATTAAGAGCAAAATTCACTTATTTTCTGGGAATAAACTAACATTTGACAATGATAAAAGAATAATTAATCTAGGTTATACACACAAAAGACAACTTTAACCTATAATGTATCACACTACCAAACCTCTGTAGGTGAGAGGACATTTGAATTAAATGAAGTGGTGCATTTTCTGCGGGCATGACTCAGTGAGGTGTCATTTTGCCTTAAGATCCCAGGCAAAGGTTTTTACCCAAAGAACTCATTTCAAAGTTCTTGCTCAGAACCATTGGTTCCTCTTCTAGTTATTTACCAACCTAACTGCAGTTACTTGGGAAGAAGTGCTTTCAATTAAGAAAATGCCCCCATAAGACTGGACTGTGGAAAGTCTGTTGGGCATATTCTTGATTAAAGATTTACATGGTTAGGCTCAGTCCACTGTAGGTGGTGCCACTCCTGGGAAAGTGGTCTGGGAATATATAAGAAAGCAAGCCAGTAAAAAGTGTTCCTTCAAGCCTCTGCTTTATTGCCTGCTTCTTGGTATCTGCCTTGAGTTCCTGTCCTGACTGGAGTATCATCTGAGGGTTGTAGGATGAAGTCAACTCTTTCCTCTCCAACTTGCTTTGGATCATGGTATTTTATCACAGCAATGGAAAGGTGACTAATAGAGTTACAACTGGCTCTTTGTACAACATATATGCATATATATATATATATATATATATATATATATATATATATATATATATATATATAAGCACACCCAGTATATCTCCCTGTCCTCTGGTCAAGGCATGATTTAATTTGTAGAACTGTCCTTGTGTCTTTATTTAGAGAAGGAGTCTCACATGTCCCAGGCTGGTTGAAGGTTTAAGAGGCAGCCAACAAAGAATTCAGTCCTCATGCCTCATTTCCCAAATACTCAGATTACAAATGGACAACGTCAGGCCTGGTATCAGAGAGAATGTTTTGTGAGAAAAATGAAAGACATTTTAACAATATCAGGTCCATAAATTCATGAACATGCAACTTTCAGTTTTTCTAAATCCTTTGTATATTTATCTGGGATATGTTTATTATGTTTAATATATGTATTTGATGTACTTTATACACCCTTTCTGGGTTACCCATGACCTGTTCTTTCATTGTCATATACCATTTTGTTAAATGGATTAACTGATTATAACTATGTACCTTGTAGTTCTTTTGGATTTTCCATAATTGGGTAATCTGTGAATAAGGTTTTGTGTCTTTTCTAAATCATTTGCATTTTTCTTTTTATTGTTTCATAAAATTAAATAGCACTTTTAATAAAATATCTGACTGAAATGTTGAGACCATGTGTTGTTATTATATTTTTATTCTCAGGGAGAGAGTGTAAAATGTCATCATTGAATATAATGATTCCAAAAGCATCTTTTGAAACGCTTTTCATCAAATTAAGGAAATTCTTCACATGCCCAGTTAGTTAAGAATCATAACTACAAGTTAAACTTTATTAATACTTATGAATTTTGTGAAAAATAACATGTTTATTTGTTAATGTTAATAATAAAGTATATAGTAAAGTTTTCCATGTTAATGGAACTCTCAATTGCTATAAAAATTAAGCTTCACTATAATGTATTTTTATACATTATTGGATTTTTTTAAAAAAATAACATTTATGGGTGAGTATTTGATTCTAGTCATTTTCAATGACTGAAAAATTATTTTCTCCTAAAGTTTTTTATCTTATCTATAATTATATGGTTGAGACACTTAAAGTTACAGAGAAAGACTAATTAAGACCAAGAACTATTGGCATAAGGCTAGGGAAATAAATCTATAGAACCTATAAATAGATGTCTATACATATATTTCAATAGATTGTCAACAGTATTGGAAGGGCAGTTCAGTGGAAGAAAGCATGAGATTTTACAAAAGTGCTTCTGGAAACCAGAAATATAATTGTAAATCAGCAAATAAATAAGGAAAACATATCAAACCACAGACCCTTATATGAGGAATAGTTGAGCTCTCTTTCTCCACTGTTGTAAAAATATGAATTCCAATCATGAAAGTGTTCTCCCAACTTCACCTCAAGCCTCGCTTCATGGAAACATTATCTTAGGACTTAATATCCAGTATATGTATGGGGGCATGGTGGCTCAGACCACATAAAATTGTCCATGAAAATGAAAATAGATCCAGTAATTCATAGTATCAACAAGTCAAAAGTGAACTGAGAGCATTATATCAATTGTTACAAATAATTATTCATATATATGAAATTAAATGTAGAATTTACAACCACATAAGATACTAAAATAACAAATTATTTGCAGGTCTGGTGTGCAGCTATCCACAGAGCTTCATGAAAGAAATCCAAGATGTAAATGCATGAAGAACCTAAAGTATTTGTGTGACAGAAGAATCTGCATAGGGAAGGTGTCTGGTCCCAAATCGAATTATACAAGAATTATATTAAATATAAAATAATATTAAATTATCAAAGCTTTTCACAGATAGTAACAAGTATATTCTGAAATTTGTGTAAAAAAAGAGGATCCAGAGCAAATACAGCTTGAAAGGTAAGAGCAGAAAGAGAATCTATTTTAGAATTTTAGAGTTTTCATGCAACACAATGGACAAGGTTATGATAAAGAAATGAAGTGTTTAATTTTAGAATAAAAATGAAAGCTAACAGTGTAAACATGAATATTGTTTGATTTTGACATGTATAAAACCCAATTTCCAATTTATGATAGACATATAAATCCAGAAGTATAACTTAAACATGAAATCTTCCATGACTGGTAGAAGATATCTGAGACTTCATTTAAAACATGGTCAAAGAAAAGGTAAATGACAGATTGGATATGAAAATTTAAAACTTTTGTTCCCTGAAAGAAGATATGAAAAAGTATAAATAGTGACACTACAACGTAAGAGATTACTTACAAATTGCATAAATACAGAGCTATCTAGAACATATAAAGAACTCTCAAGGCTGGCAGTCAAACTTGAAAGAGTACAAGTAGAAAGTGGGTAAAAAATTAAAAAGATTTCACTAAATGCAATAAACAAATGGCAGAGAAGACCTTCACTATAAAAAGTAAGTTACTAAAGATATTAGCTACAAATGAATAAATTTCAAACCACAAAGAAATCCATAATCAACAAACTGCTAAAATAACTGGAAACTTTGCCTGTAGAAGATCTACAGACAATCAAGCTGGTCAACATTCTAGCGTGGAGTATGGAAAAGTTCATGAGCTTCCACCTCTAACAGGAATTGATGGCATCTGGAGGAAGATAGTTTTCTTAAAGGTGCGTAATCTGTTAGTCAACCGTGCTCTAGTGGATGATGAAACACTCAGAACTATTGAGACAATACAAGTTGCCACCAGGGTGTGTTACTAAATACACTTTTTTTAAGATGTAGGAGAAGCATGCCATGGGTTGGAGAATTATCTGGGAGGAGTTCAAGGGAAGAATTCGGTGAAATATACTCAAAATGCATGATGTGAAATTATCAAAAATGTAGTAAAAATATTAAAAACAAACAAATAAACCACCAAATACATGGATGATGCAGAAAAATGAGATCACCAATCACTGGTGGTAGAAATGCAAAAGTGTAAAATGGTAGCGCCATCCTCCAAAAAAAAAAAAATATGGCTCATTTCCATACAAAATCCCAAGTAAAGCTATATGTCTAACCAATTGCACCATTGGGAATTTGTCCTAGAGAAAAGAAAACATCTCTTCATAGAAAAGTATATACATAAATATTCATTGCTTTTTTATTTGTGATAATTGAAGCAGTATAAACCTCAAATATTTTTCAACAAATGATTTAGCAAACTGTCAAACCCAACCATGGAATAGTAAATAAAATATAATAAAATATTGACATCCATATGCATAATAATTCAGATATAATCTAAGCATATTTTGTGTAAGTGAAGAAAATTTAAATCTCAGAGTTTATATAGCTAAAAGTTCCCTTATATAATACTCTGGAAATTATAAAACTACACAGTTTGAAAACTCTAAAATGATCTCCAGAGGTTTAGGGACCAAAAAGGAGAGCTGAATTAGACAGACTCAGGATGATTACAAAAGCATGGAACAAGGGCATTGTGTTATCATGCGCTTTTTTAATATCATTTTTATATCTTCAGTGGTGTTGTGGAAACGTGAAAAAATTCTATGAACCAATTTCACGTACTCACAAATGTAAGCAACTCAGGGGAATCTAATGTGATTTGTGGATTTTATGTATGGAAAATTGTATGTAATTATGATGATATTACAAACTTTATATGAATGCTTTCTTTTGGAGAACATGGGTAAAGGATAGTGAGTGATTGATCTCTTTAATTTTAGACTGTGAGTATGAATATACATTGATCACAATTAGCATTTTGTTTATGATTTTGCTTGTATTATGTGTGGTGCATGGTTGTGAGGAGATATATGTGTGTGTGTGTGTGTGTGTGTGTGTGTGTGTGTGTGTGTGTGTGTGTGTGCAAGTCTGCTTACACTTGGAGGCCCATATAGAAGCCAGAGATTGGTTGCTTCTCCTGCTCTCTTGAGTCCCTCACTGAACACAGAGCTTCCCATTTGGCTAGATTGCTTTGCACACCCTTGGGATCCACCTGTCTCTGAAATCCTGGACGGGTAATTCAAGTATGCTCCATTATTCCCTGCTTTTATATGAGTTCTGGGGACCCAAACTCAGGGCCGCCAGCTAGTGACAAAGCACTCTATCAAGTGAGTTATCTCCCCAGCCCACAATGAGCATTTTAATTAATAGTACATATCCTTTAAATGAATACAAATGCAGAACGTATCAGTTAAAGTGTTTAGAATTAGCAGAGCAAAAGCAAAAGGCTTCAGATTAGTGAGCTTGGATTTGAATCTTTGGTTTTTTTTTTTTTTTACTTATTTTCTAGATGTGCCTAAATGTATCATCTAACTATGCTGAGCTTCAATTTTCAAAACTTGTCATCAGTATTTAAAGGTAATGTAATCTTAATCTTTAGATATTATTCATAATATCCCAATTATTTAAATGACTTGTTACCTGAATTTAATACATTTCTGATTAATCAATAGAAAATATTGAAAAGTTAAATATCAATATTTTCTATTAATTAATGCATTTAATATAATATCATTTCATGCTCTTTATGACTTTCAATAACCAAAAGAGGTCATTTACAATGCATTTTAAGTGAAAATAATCTTTAATTGTGTGCTGATTTGAGTAACAATGGCCTCTATAGGCTCATATGATGGAATACTTGGTTCCCAACTGGAACTGTTTAAGAAGGATGGTGAGTTGTGGCCTTGGAGAAGGTGTATCACTAGGAAAAGACGAGGTTTCAGAAGACTTGCACCATTCCCAGCATCTTTCACTCTGTCTCCTATTTACAGATCAAGATGTGAGTTCGGCTGTTTCTGCTGCCATACCTTAGCTCTGCCATCATGGACTCTAACTCTCCGAAACTGTAAGCCCAATTAAACACTTCATGTTATAAGTTGCCTGGGCCATGGTGCTTTGTCACAGTAACAGTAAAGTAACTAAGACAAATGAAAAATGTCTATCATTTCCCTCAACAAAAGGGGATACTAATAAAGTCTCCAAGTAAGTACCTGATATGACAGGCCGTACTTGCTATATTTTGGATATCATTTTTCAGAGGCCCATGTGTTAAATACTTGACCTTCATAGAGGTGCTATCAAAAGGTGATGGAACCTTAATAAATTCAGGTTTAGTGGAAGTGATTAGGTCTTTGTGGGTGTACTCTTGAAGTGGGTAGTAGCTAGCTTCCTTTTGTTCTTTACTTTGTGGTTCAGGGGGTGAGCTGTTTCTCTCTGCTAAATGTTCCTGCCATGATGCTCTGTGGCATTAAAGACCCAAAGTAACAGACCTTCCAAAACCTGGAGCCAAATTAATCCTTTTCTCTCCTTTAATTCTCAGTTGTTTCCTTATGATTACAGAGACCAAAGACATTCCTAATCCTTACATATAACATATTTTCCAATAAACACATACTCAGGGTTAGGTTTAATTTATAAATAAGGCACACTATTAGATTAATTACAATAATTAACATCCTCCCAAATTACAGCAATATGGCCTAATAAAGTTATGTGAACAGCTCTTCATTCTCTTCTTCTGGCTTTCTCTTACTCCTTCTCTGTCTCTCAGGGCACCATATTGTACTACAGATATTAGCAATCCCAGCAATTAAAGGAATCACTTTTTGAATTCTCTTTGGCATATCTAAACTACTAGTGTCACTACTCCTGCAGTTAGGACCATGAGTAAGACAATGGGCTCCTTAATTAAAACACATACCACAGCAAGGCTTACTTCATAAGCAAGTTGGCTACTAAGTGTCCAGTGCAAGTATGACACTTGGTTTTACTTGGTGAGAGGACAATACTTCAATGAACAGCGTGATGATGCATGAGACATGGCAGAGATTTTCAGTACACAACATAGAACACGTTAAGGTTTAAATTATGAATGGTTTACTTCCATAACTTCTCATTTTAAAATAGGACATTGGTAGACTATGAATAACTACATCTATATCAAAATGAAGGAGAATACAGAGGAATTATAATTACAACCATAATGCTTCCCACACAAGAATCAAATTTGGATATCTTAAATACTCTACTCCCTGAAATAATAAATATCAGAGACTTAATTATTATTGGTTAAAACTAAAAAGAAAGAGAAATAACTGAGTCTTTATATGTAAGTTTTCAGCATTCTTTTTTTTTTTTCATTTATTGGCTAATTTGTTTAGTTAGAATACCATTTGTTTTGTGCTAAATAATTACAAGGTCACATCAGAAGTCAAAAAAAGCTGCTCAATGTAACTATGTGCTTCTGTGGCAAAACTTTGGAATCATTATCTCGTCTGTGACCTCTGTGTTTTTGCAATAGATTAGAGTCTTTACATCGAATTGTATAATATCTGTATGTTCACTTTAAATATTAGAAATAAAACATTTTGAAAATGTCTTCTCCTAATGAGTGAAAAAGCATGAAATTAATTTGACTGATATAAATTAACTTTAATGATACTTCTTCCATTGCATGACAAATTCCCTGATAATAATTTATATTACTGTCTTCACCCTCATCTACAAATGACCAATCCTACTTACCAAATCCAAAGTCTTCATTAGCAAAATGTATGTGTTATCCATTATATTCACATAAGTATGGTTTGGTAACATAGGTCTGAAGACATTTAAGAAAAGTGAGAAGCCCTAAAGGAACTATAGCAATAAATGAGTATGTCAACTGTGATGAAAGAAGTTGGAAGCCATAAATTTATATAATCTTAAAGAATATTTTAGATTAAAAGTAAATGGAATAATTAAGATAACAATCTAGGGATAATATTTATAGAACAAACTCATAAAATAGTACGTTAGTGGTTTTGATTAAAGACATAAGTATAATGTATAATGTTTTTTACCAAAAGGAAAGTGGAGAGACCTTAGGAAAATGCTCTTGGAGGCTCCCCTTTCTGCCAGCAGTCTTACCCTGGAAGTGTCGATCCCTCACTGGCCACAAAATTTATGATCTTCTAATTCTTCCCTCTTACGGTGTGTTACTGACATCTCATCCTATGATACACAAGATTTCTCATAGTACCAAATGTGACTCAATGTGTATATTTATATCCTCAGTGAGGGTGTTAAACAGAGAGGCTGGTCTCACTACCTTGAAGTAATATCCCTTTTACTCACAATCTTGTTATGAATGATCCAGTCATCTACCTGGTCCATACTGTGCTGTTTTCACTTCCCTGTTTACAATAAGCAAACAAAAGTCACTTGGCCATTTTCAGATTTTAATGAAATATGTCAGAGTTTTAAGAAACAATGTAGTTGCTGCACAAAAGACAGTCAAAGTAATTGAGAATTGGGTCTTCTATCATCATGGACACCTGTATTACTCTATTCACAAACTGTAAAGTTGGTCTTTAGTCACATGGGCTTCCCAACATTTCCTAAATGTGCCACATATTTGTTATCTCTACATCTTTAAGTGTATGTATTACATTATCTAAAATGTCCTTCCCCAGGCTCAGTCCTCTGCCAGACACATGCTTCATTAAAACAAGCCAACAGAACTATCTCACTCTAGTGTTACTATCTGTGATTCATTTCCTTCCTCCCACCCATTTCCGTCATCCCTCCCAATCTCCTTTCATCTTCAGCCTACTGCATTTATGTCCTCTCCTCCTGGAAGAGACACGATGACACAGTTTGTCACTATGCTAGCTTCAGAGTTAGATGACAGGAGACTGAGTCAGGGTTCTGTTTGCAAATTAGAACAAGGTCTTCAGATTTTCACCTTGCTCATCATTAAACCACACGAATGTGTTAAACTCTATTGTACACATTGAATATTATAAATGCATTAATAAATGCAGAAAAAAGTTATGCTTAGCACATAGACAATCCATCAACCTATTTATTACCCTAGTAATTTTTAAATGTGGTTTGAATTTCTTTTCTAATAACTTCTAAAATAGAATGGTATTTATCCTTTTCCAACTTAAATAATCATGAGCCAAATAATTGAGATTTGGTGACTTTTGTTTTTATAAGAATACATACAGAATCATGTAAAAGAGAATAAAATATGAATGCAGTTCGAATGGCCTAAAGATCATTTTATACAATATGCTCAATTAACCTGAGTTTCTTCTGTAACCAATGCATCATTTGAGTTCAAGTATAGAATTTGGCACCGTGACAATTTTAAGAGAGTTTTTGTATTTTGGAGCACTTCATCGTTGGGATGTATGGTTGTGATGCTCATTCTTTAATGACAAAATCTCAGTACAAGATGTTCTATTGATCTGTGTAACAACCTATACTCATTCACAAAAATAAAAAATGTATTGCAAGAACAAGCATATAGTTCATATATGAAAAATGAACCATGACAATATTGTACAGTACAACTTTATAAATCCAGTACTGTGGCCAAAGTACTGGACATCAAAATGTTTACAGTAAGGAGCTTCCTCTTGATGCTATGAACAACTTTCTAGAAATCAGCCACCAACAATCATAGCTTCTATATAAGGTATAGTGGGACATATATGCTTACATGTCTAAGGACATCTCATCTGTGTTCCAAAACATGTATGAGTACATTCAGGAGAGACAATAGGCAGCGTTACAAGAATGATGATTGCCTATTGTTTCAGTCCATCTACTACCATACCAAAATACCATGTATTAGATAGTTTAAAGGACAAGTATTTATTTTTCATACCAGAACCATGGGAATATATTAAAGTATCAGGAGTACATTTGGTTTCCACAACTTCTTTGATATTCATTTATAAAAGGGAGTCTTCCTCCTCCATTCTTGATATCAGCATCCACTGTCTGCCTTTTTATCCATAGAGTAACAGGCTCTGAAGGCCTCTGGAAAGTCTACTGATAGTCTGTTTTCAGGTTTGTAGTTTGTTTGAGGTTGGAACTTATTGTAGATGATGTGACATCTCTGCTTTGGTTCTGTTGAGTCACCAAGTCTACTGCAATGTCTGCCTTTAACTAGAAGTCTTTCAGTTGGAACTCTAAGTTCTCTCCTATTGGACTTCTAGTATTTTGACACTTGCTTACACTGAATCTCTGATTTTGATCTCACACTGCTGAACTTGCTGGTGTAATAAAGACACAACTGTTAGGATGTGGTAATTTACATGTCAGTTTGTATAGTAATTTGAGTTACAAGTACAGAGGAGAATCAGTGGCTGATTAGAGAGTCTAGACTAATTTGCATCAAAGAGAAGTGGAAGAATTATAATAAGCACAGGGGAAGAGAATGGGTGGGTGAAATAGTTTCCATAGTTTCAGCATAAAGGAGAGAGAGAGAGAGAGAGAGAGAGAGAGAGAGAGAGAGAGAGAGAGAGAGAGAGAGAGAGAAAGAGAGAGCTATCAAGGACAGGAACCATGCCATCATATAACGCTAAGCATTAGCCCATTCGACAGTGATTTCATTTGGAAATCATGTGTCATCACATGTAATCCACGTCACCCTTTGAGTAATTTCAATAAGATTTTTAACTGATTTTCAACTTTATTTCATGTCAGAATTCATTTGAATGGGAAATACAGTTGAGGTTGTGTACTCTGCAGAACTTTACAGTTTACATTGACTAACAACACTTGGGCATGGGCATATCCTTCCAATTTATCTACGTCTTTACTTTAGGGTTGACCTCATCGCTATAGCCATGGTTTGTTGTCTGTCATACGACAGGGCAACCCTGGAGTCTATACCAAAAGAGCCAGACCACTAAAATCAGTGACTGACCATTGTATCACAATTGCAAAGGTATTCTGCAGAAACTGTCTGCATTAATTTGATCACTATTGGCTTTTTGATCTTCAGTTGAAATCTAAGCAATCATTATGGTGTACATCTGTGGTAGTTTGAATGTAATTGGCCCCCATAATCTCATAGGACATGGCACTGTTAGGTGGTGTGTCTTTGTTGGAGTGTGTATGGCCTTGTTAGAGGAAGTGTGGCACTGTGAAGGTGTGCTTTGAGATTTGCTTTGCTAAGAATACAGCCCAGTGAATCAGCTGACGCCCTGTTTCCTGCACGGAAGGCTGTAGCCAGCATCATGTCTGCCTGCATACTGCCATGCTCCCTACCATGATCATAATGGATTAAACTCAAACTGTAAGTGAGCCACCACAATTAAATATTTTCTTTATAAGAGTTGTCATAGTCATGGTGTCTTTTCACAACAATAGAAAACCCTAAGACATATGCATTATGTTATAGAGGATAAAGGAAAATTTCGCCTTCTGTCTAATTTTCTATACCCCATATACATTTTACTTGTCATTGAGAATAAAAGAGCCGTGCCACTCTATACAGAGGTGTGAAATATATTGTCCACCTCACCACAAGGAACAGCATGTGGTCAAAATAAAGGGGAAGTATGCTGTTTAGGACACTAAACTCCCTCAAAAACTAGGGTAGGCTTTCTCAGAGTCCCTGAATCAGTATTGGCAGGACAGCAAGCAAAGCATAATCTTGAAGCCGTTCTCAGCAGGATGCATGCTTCAGACATATCTCCAAGATAAATAGCTTTAGTTAAGCACATTTGATATAACCATCAAAGTTTATTTCATGAAAACAAAGTGAAAGCATTCAGCTGCTCTCCAGACAAAAGCACATTTATATTCATAGAGTTGAAAGGGATCAAAATAGCCTTATCATGATAAATTTGAACAATCTGAGGTTTTAAAGGGTGAAGCTATCTTCCCAAGGTCATGATTAGATTTTAGAGCTAGACTTTAGGATTTGTGAACCCTATTCAGTGACCTTTATGCTGCATTGCATTTTGTCTGAATTAGTTATAGATAGGGTGTCAAAATATCGAAATATCAAAATTATCTGTATTTTCTGTCCTAAATCATATGGTTTAATATCTAGGGTACATTTTTCAAGTGCAGACATGTTTAATTTGAGTCTTTGCAAAGGGGTTCCTTAAACAGCAAGTAGAATGATTAATTTCATCAGAATTGTAACAACATGTTCAACTTAATTTAATTTAGACATGACTTTGAATGCTTAATCTAAAAGGACCTTTGAAGATCAACTGAAAGAATATTAAGCATATTAGTAATAGTTTAAATAAAAAAATAAACTTAGAAGTTTATACCTGCTTATTTGTATTTTTCATTCTTTCAAAAAATGGGAAGCCCTATTCAAACTGCAGTCTATAGTATCATTGCACAATTCACAATATAACTTTTAAAATCAACATATCCACACCCAAGACATTTTCTTTTGTAACTTATTAAATATTCTTAAAATAGACATTAATATTCATACTTTAGAGATTGTTTGCAAATAAGTGATCAATACAGACTTAATTGTGAACATCTTACAAGTCACAGGACATCAAAACTCAAGTAAAATACTTCATATTTAGTGTTAATTTTCCTGAACACATTTTAATATGATTAAATATCAAATGTCAAATGTTGTTTGTGGGCTACATCTGTATATACTGTTCAATGTTTCTGTGTATTTAAAGTAATCTTAATCATGGTTTTTTGTTTGTTTCTGTTTAATCATTCAGAGAGCACAAGCAGACATGCATTTGTAAGCCTGGTTTATGACATAGATTGTTAATTATTTTCTTGTTAATGTAGAATCCTATTTGTTAAATGTATACATTGAAAATTAGAAAAGGCAGAACAGTAAGAGAAACCGAGCACATCTGTTTAACAATTATATGAAGTGTTGACTCAACAACTCAATAATGACTACATGCTTACAGTAAACCTGAATAAAATGATATCCCCTCTGCCATAGTTTGAATATTAAATGGCTTCCAGATGATCATGAATTTGAACACCTAGTCTCCACCTGGGCACTGTTTAGAAAGATCCTGGAACCCTAGGAAGTGGAAACTTTGTAGAGGAAGTATGTCACTGGCGTAGGATTTAAACTTTTATAGACTGTTCCCTACTTCCTGCTCTCTCTCTCTCTCTTTCTGTCTCTCTATCTATCTCTGTCTCTGAGTCTCCGTCTCTCTGTTGTTCTTCTCTTTCTGCTTCCTGTGTATAAATGAAATGCAGTCAATCTGTTTCCTAACAGGCAGGCTAGCCAATCTTCCTGCTTCTACATGTTCTCTGCCATATTGGATTATATTCCCTTTAGAACTGTAAGCCAAATAACACTTTTCCTAAATTTGATTTTAGTTAGGGTGTTTTATCACAGCAACAGAAGAGTACCCAATACACATGTCTTAACTAGCATTTCAAGTTGTCCTTACCTGGTATTCTTTGACTATGAAGTATCATAGTCTATTATACTGTAGGAGGACAATGTAAGTATTATGTCAATGTCTTTTAGCTAAGATATGGCACTTTCTCTTTTCCTGCCTAAGAAGAAGCTATCTCCAGCCTTACAATGATGTTATGCATAATAAGTACTAACTAGTTAATGTTAAGCATCTTTATCTTTGCCCTATTATTACTGCCTTCCATTCTAATCATAGTAAGAATAATCAATATTGCTTTCTGTAAGGGTGAAAAGTTTCACTATTGCCTGGATGAATGAGTAAACTAAGTTAATAGTTTATTTGGGTACTTTGGATTCTTGAGAAAACAACCTTGTGTTGCATGTCTCTGATCTCAACATATTCTCTCAGTTCAATGGCCGCTTTCACTAATTCTGATGTACAGCATTTGTGAGATTGCCAACCACTTCTATGTATAGTGTGGTCTGTGAAGAAAAAGAAAAATAACTCTCTGTAGTTATAACCTCAGCTGCACATTCCCACTTATCACAAGAGCAATACCGCAGACTCCTTTCATCTCTTTACAAACGTCAAACATGTAATCAACTCAACACTGAGATATTGATTGAGCCACACAGCAACTTCATTTCAGGTAGAATCAAAAGACTGAGCACACAGATATACTTTTTTATGGTATATTGTTATATTGTAAAAGAATACAGAATGAGTCTGTCACCAAGACAGCCAGTCAAATTCTACTATCCCAATTGTTTCTTTGCTTCTACAAGTAAAATTCATTCTCCAGCACATCCTATCCCACAACATCCTGAGGAATGCATTTGGAATTTGAACAGTTTGCCAATGCCCTGTTTAAAATTCATATTTTTCTGTTTGGGAAGATGGATTTTGTTTTATCTAGATGAACAATTGTGCATGTCTGGTGTAATAAACCATGCTCCCCTGACTGCCTTTCTTAAAGTTCCCATAATGTGGTTTCTCATTTAACAGAGAGAGGAAAATAGACTGACTTTGAATCTGGATCCAAACAGGATAGAATTATCTTAAGATTATTCTCAATAATGAAGAGAACTTTATAGATTAGCAATATAAATGTCATCAACTAAATGTATGGCAATTTGACATCATATGAGCCTCATATCGTGACCTAACTAAAAGCAAAAGAAAACATTCTATGTTTGGTTAATTTATATATTTTATCATGGTGCTTTTTAAATGGTCAATATCTTTATTGGCTTTCTGCCCACTACTTTTTTAAATTAATTATTGAGATGTAGTTGTTAAAACTTTTATTATAATTATTGGTTTGTGTATTTCTTCCTACTAGTTATTCCAATCTTTTCTTCATATACTTTGAAACATTACTATTAAGTTGATAAACTTTAATAATTTTTAATGTAAGATGACCTTGAAGCTTTGAATTGGGTGAAGAGATATTAGTCTTAAATTATACTCACAAGTCACTCAACAACAGCAGAAGCTACATTCTCCACAAGGTTTCAGTGAACATTAACAAGATAGTTTTATGAGTGTTAAGATACTTTAAATTAGCCCAGTTGCAAAGTTCATTACGTGAAAAAGATATAAGTCAATTTATAAGGAGTAACACAATGACATTAAAAAAAAAGTATGTATTCTAGAGTGCAAGTCTTGCAACATGACTTAGAGAATTGACGCTATGGCAACCACAATTTCAGCACCAATTTGGGGCAGTAGTTGGCAGCTGATTCAGTGACACACAAAAACACACAAGAGAAGAGGTTTGGAAGATGGAGCAGTGGTTGAGAGTGTACTGCTCTTACGGAGGACCCAAGTTTGATCCCCAGCACCCACATCAGAAAATTCACAGCCACCTCTAACTCCAGCTCTAGGGAGATCCAGCACCTCTGGCTTCCCCGGGGAACTCATGCACTCACATGAACAAAGCAACCTTGAGACACATAGTTTAAAAACTAAAATAAATTTTTAAAAATATATGCAAAATATTTATATTAGAAATAGTAGCCGCAGAGGAGAACATAACGACAGACATCAGGATCAAGCGTCAAATCCCAACACAAAGCAGTTAACCTTAACAGTATAGGCTAAAAGTTAATATAAATACTGTGAAAAATCCCATTTTACTTTCTAAGTTACAAACAATTCAATCTAGCACAACTGATCTTACATCAAATGGTGCTGGGGCTTTTTAATAACAACATGAAAAACGAATGGGTGCAAATTCAATATTTTATCCTTTTATCTAAGATATATAAACATACTTTCTTTAATTACAAAAAAAAAAGCACCATAGCCTCCAACTTAAAGCACAGCTGTATGCGACATCCCAAGTAGTAAGCACAAGGAGGAATCTATGTGATCTCGGGTTTTACCACAGCTAAATTTAAAACAATCAAGAATAATTCATTAAACAATATAACTGACACATGTACTTATCAAAAGTAATCCCATTCCTTTATAAATAATGTTTTATATATATATATATATATATATATTCTTGTATAATACATATACATATTATATATATATATTTCTTGTACTCATATATATGACATATATATGTGACTACATATATATGTATGTATATATATATATATATATATATATGACTACAAGAAATAGACTTGAAGAAAAAAAAATCTGTAAATCTCCTTTCTAAAATTATAATAGGAAGGGATAGTAGACCAAATGGGATGTGGAAGAGAGGGAGAGAATACTGGGCTGGAGGTTTCAACGAGGATGGAGTTAGGGGGTGTGGGAGACAAAACTTTAGGGGTGGGTTAGCCAGAACTAAGCATATATGAAAAATCCTCATGGAGACTAGTTTGTAAGCCAGTTATTGAATACACACACACACACACACACACACACACACACACACACACACACACACACACACATATATATTGGAGTTTGCATGGCAGTACTCTGCGTGAATAGACAATGCTGTTACCAGAAATGGGTTAATTAATGAAAATCTCCAGGCCAGGTATGAGATATTTATGATGACAGAAATCAATACCAATAGATCGGGAAACTTCCTTCTTGCTTGCCTGAATCCACAGTGCATGAAAGTGCAACTTAGAGTCCATAGTGCTGGAAGGTGCACCACAAGCTGATTGAGGAGAACAAGGCATGAATGTTTTTACCTAACACTGAGCCCAGTATGTTACAGTATCATCCTATCAGACATATAGGCCCACTTCTGGTATGGTGGCATGACTGGTATATGGGTATCCAATTACATAAGATTGGACTTGAGGGCTGCTCCACAGGGGAGAATCCATGCCTGGAGCTGTAAATCGGGTCAGAGTCCATAGAGAGGTTATAGATTCTGCAGTGATTGGGCAGAGGGCACTACTGTTGTTTTGCTAAATGTTCTTGCTGTCAAACAGCCTTTGAAGTATTTGCATTTTATATGAATGCATTTGTTTCATCTTCAACTTGGCTCAGAGAAATTTCTGTTTTAAACTATCAGTGGTTAATGTAGGGAGATACAGCCAAAGTGCTGAGGATAAGTGACAGGAAGTGCTCAGCTCCAAAAGGGACTTTTATACCAAGCCTTTCCCCACCAAAATGATCAGAGTACATCTGAAAAATGGGTTAATAAGGTTGAAAGAAGGTAAGAACTGGAACCTTATAGAAAGTTCTGTGAAATGCTGTATTCTGGATTTGACATAGATATGGCATTCATGAACTCATAATTGATGTGATTACCTGCACAAGGTATACAGAGGATCAAGAATGTTCAAATTCAATCATGGATGGAGGAACTCTTGAGGCTCTACCCCTAATTGGGAAGCTGATGACTGCTAGGGTAGAGAGAGTCATTTATTTTTCTTGTATTTGTGGTCACTGTAGGTTACTCATGATCAGTGAATGACCCTATACCTATTCACTCTGCCCACACAGGTGGACTCAGTGTGATATAAAAGAGAAGAAGACAACGTAAAGTTAGCAGAAATATATCTGGGGCAGATCAAAGTAGAGTTCCATAAGAGAAATTGTGGATGCATATGATCAAGATATACAGTATGCATGTATGAAATTCTCAAAGAATATAAAACAACTACATTTTTAACAGGATTAATGACAGAATACAAAAACTCTTCATTAAAAAACTAATCAACATACCTCATTTAAAAATGGACACAGAGTAAACTATAGGCTATATATTTTGTGTAGTACATACTTCAGAGTCTGGATAATAAGACTTAAATGGTTTCACCAAAGAAATAGCAAGTGGGCAGACAGATGCAGTCAGCATCCTTAAAACTACATACCGTGTGTACACACACTAAAACATCCTGTGGTACCCATTAGTAGGTACATTCTTGGTAATGATTTACCAGTTAAAAATAAATCTATACTACTATAGTACAGGACATGGATAGCTCTTCAAATAAAGTTAACAAATGATGACTTAAAAATATTCCAACATTTATTGGGGAATCAAATTAAAATTATAAAGTTCTACCATCCTATAGTTGAAAAGATGAAGTATAGCTAGTGTTCACCAGAATATGTATAAAATAGGACTCTCACCAATTCCTGCTGGGCTGTGAGACAGTCTAGCCACTTTGACATTCTGGCAGTTTCTAGAAGCTTAAGGTCCACATACCATATGTCTCAGTCATTCTGCTTCAAATCATTCACTCAAGGGAAAGCAAAAAAAAAAAAAAAAAAAAAAAAAAAACTTCAATGTTCCTAGAAGTGTTACTTTTAGTAATTCCCTCACTGGGGGAATCTAACAGGCAGTATAGTATAAACTATTGATATACAGTCTTACATGACGATTCTAAAATTTTTTTTTTTTTTTTGCTGGAAGAAGGCAAACCTAAAAATAAGGTCTGTCCCTACATCATGAGTACATCTAAAAACTTTAAAGGTATAAAATTACGTGTAGCCCTCAAGCAGGTTGTTGGTTTCCTGGCCATGGTGTGAGTTGTGAAAGACAGAAGGGAAACAGGGAGAGGGCAGACTTAGAATTGTAAATGACTTTTGCCTCCATTATCGGGTGGTGATTTTGTGACAATATAGATGTTGACATATATCCAAGCTCCCCAAATTGTATAATTTAAACATTTGCCATGTATCATAACTCCATGAATAGCCATTTTTAAAACTGTTTAAATCAAATCCTAGTGGTTTTATATAAAAATCTATTTGCATAAATATGTCATTTAAAAAAGTGTAGCTGATTTAAAACTGGATATACATGGTAGATCTATGTCACATGCATAGATTATATCTGATCTTCTGGGAAATCCAGACATCGGTGGCTTTGCCTTTATGCCTTCCATCCACCTTTTAGGAGCAGATGAACTAGAGATGTTCTCATAAGAGGAGAATTCAGAACAGGTGAGGAGAGACAAGGTCAGCCTCCTCCATTTTCAATGAATACTGAGCATGCCCTCACCTTTGATTCTATTTCAAGCAAGTCATATAATCAGTTTCAAAGTTGGGGATACAAATGCATTCTGTCCATTATGAGCCTTTATAAGGGTGTGGAGACAGATGCACAAGAAATTAGGCCCACAAGCAGACCTATACCACATAAAACAACATTTGGTTCAAAGTATTTCTAACTCTTACTAATCATTGAGTTGCAGGACTTCTTTGACAGTTAAATATACCTTGATATTTTTGCCCCATAAACTGTTACAAACAGCTCCTAAGCAGAGTATCTTAAAGCAAAGTTCCTTGGCTCTATGGAAAGCAGTAGACAGCAGCTGCTAGTGCCTCCGTGAGTCTTTTAGTCTATTAGAATCTTCAGCAATAGCTCCTTGAATGCAAAACTATTGCAATTCTGAATCTTGCATTTCTCAGTTGCCCCTATCGTCTCCAGGTTGAAATCCTCATGGGATTTATTGTACTGTTTTTAAACAGTTTGGAATTAGCATTCATCTAGACACTCTTCCTGCTTGCCTAGGCTCCTCATGTCTGCAAAAACAAAAGTGCCTAAGAGAATTTCAAGGTGACTCATGTGCACACAGGTTTTGGGAAATGTTAAAAGGATTACTCATCACCGTGGACTGATAATTCTGCTGACTAACACAGCTGCCCACATGGTGTCCTAGTTAGAGTACAGGAAGTGAGAACACTGTCTCTTGGCAAGATGTGCAGTACTTTAAAGCAGAAACATGATCTTCGGAGAGAGACAGGTTCCATTTGTCAAAGTGAGTTAACCATAGCCGTCTTACTGAGATAATCATCTCTCTAGGGTAAAATATGCTTGGCTTCAGCAAAGTCTCCAGTAAAACAAAACAAAAAAAAATCACAATTTAATTTGAATAGAAAACACTGGGAATATTCCACAGAAGTACATCATGACACACAACGGGAAGGATAGAAATCTGTCAGGTCACTGTCTTTCTCTGACTTTTAAAGTTATTATTATTATTATTTTGTAGCAAGAGACGAAAGAAGGTAAACAAAAGCTTTCAGTGTGTAATTTTCCACATCTATGTGATTTACTCCAATAATGCTCTTTACACTCTGCTAAGTAAAGAATGATTGTTAAGGGAAGATGAAGTCTGTGCCTGTTACTTAGAACTGCTGCTCAAAAACTATTTGTTTTTCTGGTTCTTAGTACTGAAGCAAAATCAAGAGGGGGGAGGAAAAGGCAGAAGACAGTATTCAGAAATCATGTACAACTTGTTCTCTGGGCACAACTCAAAAGTAGGTAAATGTTCTAACGCTGCAAACCAAACTGCAGCTGGAAAGCAGGGCGCTGAGCATCCCCCATCTGTCCTTTTGATCTTGTTATTATGTGGCACAGAAGGGGATGAAGGTCCCTGCTGCTAGGAAAAAAGCAGATCATAGCTAGAAAGGTAAATGTCAAGGAGGCAATAAGGTTAAAATATAAAATCATAACCAATGGCAACAACATTTGGTTTTCAGGGAATGCCAACCTCAAAGAAATCATAGTTGGAAAACACAGTAAAAAGAAACAAGAGGAGAACAAAAAAACAGGAGAGTTACAAAGGTCCTTTCTCTAAGGTGTCCTGAGGGGTCAGCTGGAAGTTTCCAGATTTATATTGGAAGCATATTATAGGGGAAGTAATGTGACCTGCATAGATTCTTGTTTCTCATGACAAAATAGATATGTCCACACAATGATGGTAAACAGACACCCATCACATTGCTGCTATCACTTGGTACAATGGTGAGATGGAAATGGTGAGATTTTGAAATGGACACAAACACCATTTCCCCATGCAAGACAGTGGTGACAAAAATCAATGAAAACCTTTTGTCCCACCTCCAAGGAGTGTTTCCATTTAAAGAAATGCTCCTATACAGGCCCCATAGTTTCTGTCTATTTCTTTGTTTAATACATAATAGAGGTGAGTCAAAGCATTTCAATTATCAAACACAACACACAGAGAGGGTTTCAGTCAATCTGTTTACACCGTTGGCTTTGACATTTACTGGCTAATCATTGCCACTTTTGGATTATTCGGAAAGACTGCTGTAGCAAAGGTAGCACTCGAAGATTAGGTTTATATCCCATGCTAGAAAAAGTTTTCTTTGTGACCCAGCAAGCAAAATTGGGATTGTTTGCCTAGCCAGTTTTCTTCCCACAAGGTCACTGTATGGCCACGTATGTGGGTTAATATAAGACTATTAGAAGAAATATATACCACTTGTAGATTAGAAGGAAATCAGAGTAAATAAGGAATCATTTTAATCTTATTGATCTCAATCAAGTCAGTATATGTGTATATGGAAATATATATATATATACATATGTACATATATATATATAGAGAGAGACATAGATATAGATATATGTTTGTATGTATGTATAAACAACTGGAATACATTACAATTGGTCTGCTATTTCATTTTCTAGATGTTGTTAGCAGTACATTATATATTTTCTTCCTTACTACATATTTTTCAGCCTGCATCACATTTATGAATAATATTACAAGACACGCATGGCTACTGTAAATTATATGAAATAGCATGCCACCTTTCTACATTTGGCTACATGGATGGTGGTCATTAGAAGTGTTATTTGGCAGCCCACACCTTTCAAGGCTGTAACTTTCTTTGAGTGTCAGAGGTAATAGATCACACACTGCTCTGGCCACTTTGGTTGCCTTCCCTTCCAAGTTCCTTAAAAGACAAAGTGACCTCTTCCTTGCTTGCCATGATACAACACAGCACTTCTATCCCATCTTGGTGGAATTCAACCACTACTACCATTACTACCAGGATTCGTTATTACTAACTATCAGGAATCTTACAAGGATTAGATCATTCCTATAAACTTATCAACATAATTCATTAAAGAAAACAAGGTGAGGGGATGGGAAGATGCTTTAGAAGGCAACCAAGGCCATCTCAAGGGAACTCAGAGAGACAACTAACCTAGGCTCGTAGGCACTCACACACTCTGCACCAACAGCTAGGGAGTCCACATGGGACAGAGCTAGGGCTTCTCTATATGTGTCACTTGTGTAGCTTGATCTACTTGTGGGACTCCTAGCAGTGAGAGTGGAACCTGTCCCTGAAGCTATAGCAGGGAACCTATTCCACATACTGGGTTGCCTTGCCAAGACTTAATACAAGGGGAAGAACTTAGTCCTACCTCAACTTGATATGCCATGCTTTGTTGACACCACTGGAAAGTCTGCCCCTTACTGAATGGAAACAGAGGAGGAGTGGATTCCAGGGATAGGGGCAGAGGAGAGGTGGAGGAAGAAATGGGAGGGGAGGAGGAAGAAAAGGCAACCAAGACCTGCCACTTATCATAGTTTAGGTTAGCATAAGAAAGATAACAAGTTCAGAAGACTGACGAATTCTCCATGCATAGGAGTGCACATGCGCACACACACACACACACACACACACACACACACACACACACACACACACACAAATACAGGCTGCGTGAAAAAGACAAAAATAACATTTTTATTTTGGGACAAGGTTTCCTACGTGACACAGGCCTGACTCACGGTAATAAAATGACTCTCATGACATATTGCTGTATCCACAGATCAGTGATCGCTCTCTCACCAGAGAATCTTCTTGCCATAGACAGACTTAATACAGTCAACCTCAACTAGTTAATGTGCAGAGAATGATGCTCAGCCCTAAATGGGATGACGTCTTTATTACACCCCTCCCCTTAAGACTCAGATTTTAATGCCTAAGAGGGGGGAGAAAGATTGGAAAAGCCAGAGGTGATGATGACTGGAAGGAAAAAGTGGTTTCCAAATACAACTATAGAAGAAGGACTAATGAACTGACAGAGACTGTGTCAGCACACACAAAATGTGTATAAGTTCAAAACAGACAAAACCCCAGCATGAAGGATGGGAGGTGGGCACAGTGTTCTACCCTTATCTAAGGAGATGCAGACATTTGATCGTTGGTGAGAAAGGGAAAGTCAATTTCCCTCAATGGGTTGACATGTACTATATTGACCACATTCCAAAGCAGATATCCACACTCAGGAATAATCACCCAATACAAACTGGACTCAAATTTTTCAATAGAGAAAGAACATGAAGTTAGGTGGGTAAGGAAAATAAGTAAGGAAGTGTGAAGAACTGGGGAAGAGGGATGAATATGATCAAAATGCACTATATGAAATTTACAAAGTATGTATTAAAACATTGTTTCAAAACACTTTCTATTATACTTGTGGCTTAAAGTGTAATTATTTTTTTTCAGTCTGTGATGAGACAGAATTTGATATTTTACTATCCCAGTGTCATTATTGTATATATTTCCTGTAAAGTAGTTAATTTGGTACAATTTTTCTAAGAGTAAAATAATATTGAATTCTTGGAGAAATGTATTCAGGCCAAGGAGATTAATCCAATGAATTAATTTGCCAGAATGCTTTTTCTGTTGTAGCTTATATTCAGTTATATTAGAATTCAGTTTTTCATCTTTCCCCTTCAAAATCCAGACATTGTCTAAAATCAGAATCCAAAGCGTATTAGAAGTGATTATTAAGCTTTCCACAATATTCTATTTTTCTGCTGTGACCACAGTAGATACAAGGCACACCAAGAACAATGGTTGGTTCCTATTCTTGTTTGCACCTTTAATGACAAGTTGACTTACTGCTTTTAATAAAGTAATAATGAAAAAATGTAAGGACAGCCATAAGGGAGATTGGAGATTGAAAGTCCAACTAAAAGATAGCTTTAATACTACAAGCAAATCATTTCACTGAGAGGGAAGAAGAAACATTGGCAACATTAAGTTCCCTCTGGTGATGTGATCAATATAGGGTGAAGAAGTACCTGAGAATCAGATATTATCAAAATGCCACTTTCATATATAAATATTTTATTCTTTGAAGTAAGTTCAAAAGTTCTGCTTCAATTCGCAGATTTTTCACCTCAAATTGATTCTAAAGAACTGATTCATATTTGACTTGATAATGCATATCAAATCCTCCCACAAATTATGTGTAGTATACATCAGGCTGAAGTTGTTGGATCTGTTTTACAGATTATATAACAAAAACAAGGAAATTAAATTTTCCCTATGACACACAGTGACAAGATGGATTTGAAGGCAATGGCCAAGTTCTCTGGGGTTTTACCTCCATGTCAGTCTACTGGGTCGAAATCCTCTACCTTTCCAATTCACCGATATAAACATACCAAAGTCCTAACTCTCAGAACTTCATTTCAAAGTGTCATTATATGTAATTAATTACATTATATGTAATTAATTATGCTGAAGTCATATCAGAGCAGGATGCCCAATCCTCATGACTAGTGGTTGTATAAAAATGGACACGTGGTGCTCAACTATGTTCATATCAACATTATTCGTAATAGCAAGAACCTGGAAACAACTTAATTGCCCCTCAACTGAAGAATGGATAAAGAAAATATGGCACAGACACAATGGAGCACTACTCGGCAGTAAAAAACAATGATGCCATGAAATTTGCAGGCAAATGGATGGAACTATGAAATATCATCTTGAGTGAGTAACCCTGACTCAGAAGGACATAGTATGTACTCACTTATAAGTGGATACTAAATGTGAGGGAAGGGATGGCCAGACTGCAACCCACAACTCAAGAGAGGTTAGCTAACAGGGAAAGACCCTAGGAGGGACACATGGATGACCCTGTGAAGGAGACGTGGATGAGATCTACATGAGTGGACTGGGTGTGGGGCATGGCAGAAGGCAAGGAGTGGGGGATGAGAACACAGGGATATGAGAGGGTCAAGCTGGAACAGCGACAGAGTGGGAGGGCAGGGAGGAAGAGACCATGATGGATGAGGACATCATGGGAATAGGAAGAGGCAGGGTGCTGGGGAGGCTCTCAGGAGTCCACAGGGTTTACCCCACCTTGGTCTGCTGGCAGTGGTCCAGAGGGTGCCTGGACCAGTCTACTCTGGTGACCAGCCTAGCAAATAGACTAGCTGTCATCATAGAGCCTTTGTCCAGTGACTAATGGAGGTGGATACAGAGATCCACGGCCGGGCACCTGGCTGAGTTCCGAGAATCCAGTTGATGAGAGAGAGGAGAGATTCTGCAGGTGAGGAACATAGAGATCATGATGGGAGGACGTGCAGAGATGACCGGCCACACTGGTGGAAGCCCATTAACTGTGGACTGGTGGCTGTAGAGCCCCCGTGGGACTGGAATAGGCCTATTGGATACAGAAGACGGTTGTTTGGCTCGAACTGTTTGGAGGGCACCCAGGCAGGGGGATCAGGATCTATCCCTGGTCTCTGGGCAGGCTTCTGGAATCCGGTGCCTGTGGTGTGACACCTTGCACAGCCTTGATACAATGGGAAGGGGCTTGGACCTGCCTAGGCTCCGTGTGCTGGGCTCGGCTGACTCCCCATGGGAGACCTCGATTTGGGGGATGTGGGGATGTGGGGATGTGGGGTGGCTTGGGAAAGAGGGCTGGCGGTGGGAGGAGGGGGGATCTGTGGATAGTACGTGGAGTGAGTAGAAATTTTCTTAATAAAGAAAAATGAAAAAAAATGGACATGTGGAACTAGACAATTCACAAAGGAGAAAACTACATACAAATGAACACGGGAATCAGGATCATACTCTATGAAGCCGAGGTAAGCAGTGTTGAGAGAGTAAGGCCCCCAAGCAGGAGGAGGTTACAGGTGCCCCCTGGAATTCCCAGGTGGAACTGGCCTGGAAAATGTTTTGCATGAACTTCTAGCATCTAGGGCTTTGAGACACCAAGCTGCTGTGCTGTACTGTAGGGCAGACCCATGAAATAAATGTGTATGATCTGGTACAGCTTCGTGGAGAATTGTAATGATGACATTTGAATAAACAATATGTTTTATGTCTCTTCTACTACACTAAACTTTCAGACATGTGATAATTTTAATATGAGCTCACATGTAGGACAAACTTAACTGAAAAAAAAACACTTTAAAATTAAGACTTTAATTCTTAGACAGGTATCAAAATTTAGATTCATGACAGGGAAATATCTTATTTGAATTTGTCCAACACAACAGACAAAGATTTCCCATAATGTCTTCTTCAAATAAATTTGAAAACAGATCGTGACTACTCAGTTTTCTTCTGCATTATAGGAAGTAATGAAAATAGTGTGATTGTTTTATTTCTGTTTATGTAAAGTCACAGTCATCAGTGGGAAAAATGTTAACTGTTTTTGGTCCTTTTGAGACACAGTCTCATGTAGGCCTTGATGATCTTGAATTTGTGGTCTTCCCTGCCTCAGTCTCCATAGTGCTAGAATGGCAAGTATGCATCACCATGCTCAGCTCAACATTCTCACGAACATTAGCATTAGAAAATTGTACAGAAATATTAAGATGAACATATATTTAAAAAAATATACAAATTTAAGATTTATGTTAATTTCCAGTATTTTAATTGATATCTCAATTCCAATTCTCAGCAAATTTATTTCTGGTTATAAAGATCGAGTTGCATAGTGCTAACAAAAACCACAGTGTTAATGAATCCTTCAAGTACACTGGGTAGGGCTAGGGTGGTAGAAAAAACTTAGAATTACAAGTAGATGAAGCAGTAAGTTTTAAAGTTTACAAGTTGGTTTGATAAGATTGTCAACTGTCATTCATTTTTTTTTTGTTTTCTGTTTTCACCTATTCTCTCCTCCCCTTTCTGCTTGCGAGTCTCTTTTTATTTGTAGTTATATGTGGAGGTGTGAGTCTGTTTATTTGTATGTGCAAGTGGGAGTGCCGATGCCCATAGACTTCAGAAGAGAATGTCAGATCCGCTAGAGCTGGAGTCAAAAGCCGTCCTGAGCCCCTTATATTGTTGCTGAGAACTGAAATCAAATCCTCCAACATCTGCCTGGGCTCCTCCCCACTCTCCACATCCTACTTTCTGTATTCCGAGGAACCTCTCTATACTGATTTCCGATTTAATTTCCACTACTCCTGTTCCTTCCCTCTCGCATGCCTGCCAGCATCTAGTGTCATTTGTTTTCTTGATGACAGTCATTTGGACTGGGTGAGGTGGAATCTGGAAGGCTTTGATTTGCATCCCCTGAGGGTTAAAAAACAAGGCATATACATAATGTTCACTTGTGGGGCTTTCGTTGAGAATAGTGCATTTAACTTTTTAGATCACTTTACTGAGTGGGTGGCTTGTTATGTCAGTGTGTATTATTTACAACTCTAAATAATAATTTGCTGGATAGTTGGGAGAGTTTGGTTGTCTCCTCTCACTCTGCTGATGATTCCTTTTGCTCTACGGAAGACTTTTGATCTCAGGAAATTTAATTGACCCCTTCTTGTGGTTGTTGCCTGTGTCACTGGAGGCCTTTCTAGAAATAACTTGCCTATACATGATTTCATCCATGTTTTATTTCTTCACTTTATATCTTACATTAAGATCTTTGATCTACTGTGAGTTGATTGTATTTTGTTGTTGTTGCTTTTTAACTGGGTGAGAGATGTGGATCTAGTGTAATTGTTTAAAATGTAATTGCTTAGAAAGATTTATTTGAAGAGACTGTCCTATATCTTTCTTGAAAGTTTGCACTTTAGACATTTATAAACTATTTGGTAGTTGTTGTGTAGGGCTGATTCCTTTGTTAATTATTCTACCCACTAGTCTTCGGGGTGTCTTTTGTCAGAACTGTGCTGTTGTGGTACTTTGTAATATAATTTGAGCTCAGGTAATATGATATTGGCATCATTATTCTTTCTGTTTTAGAATCATTTTGGCTATTTGACATTGGCTTTCATTAGACTTGTAAAGAGGTTGCTTTGAATCTGTAGATTGTTTTCAATGGTGTAATCACTTTCACACTATTAATAAGTCTTTTTATAGTATTAATTATGACAATAAATGAGTTCATGGAGTCTTTCAATTCTGTACATCTTCCCTAATTGCTTTCTTCAGTGTTTTAAATTTTTCATTGCATAGGCTTTCACCTCCATGGTTTGGTTTATTTATGAGTATTTTATATTTATAATCATTGATACCTATTGAGTTTTTTGAAACCTATTGAGTTTTTTTTGAAACCTATTGAGTTTTTCATTATTAATTTCTCTGAAAAGTTGCATTTTAAATACAGAAAAGCTGCTCACTTTTCTATATTGCTACTTCGTTGAAAGTGTTTATCAGATCTATGAAGCTTCTGATAGTCTTTATAATCTTTGAAACACAGAATCACATAATCTACCAATAACATACTTATATACAATTTCTTTCTCACATTGTTCTGGCTAAGATTTTAAATACTATATAAATGGATAGGAAGAGTGGGAATAATTTTTTTTTCATTCTTGATTTTAGAGAAAATTATCTTAATATTTTTCTGTTTAATACAATACCGACCATAATTTTTTCATGTGTACACTTTATTATATTCAGAAATATTCCTCCTTTATATCTAGTTTGGTTTTCTTCTCTTATGTTTTTAGGGTGTTGAAATTTGTCAAAAGCATTTCTGCATTGATAGATTTGGCCTTGTGTTTCCTGTCAGTCCATTTATACATGATTTGCCATTTTTCTTTCCTTTCCCTTTTGATGAAGCAATTCACATTACTGGAAATATTTACTCTCATTTTTAAATCTAAACTGTTTACTTTTATTTAATACTTTTGTGAATTCTTGAAGAATTTCATGCAATATATTTTGATCTTATACATTCCTAATCTTTCCACATTCTGCCCAGATATACCCTCCACTGCCTACCAGGTTTGTGTCCTTCTTAATATATATTTTTAAATAACTCACTTTAATTCCTGCTGTTGACCTACTCATGCTTGTGGGCCCATCTACTGTAGCATGGTCCTCAGAAGCTATCAACTGCCAAGAGCTTTTCAGTGAGGAGTGGGACTCATGACCATCTTACTTCCATGCTAGAATGTTGACTGGTTTAACACTGTGTCAGCCTTGTGCAGATCTGTTGTGAGCTAATGAATTCATCAGCCCAGTCACCTCTGGGAAACATTATTTTGCTCTGATCTCTAGCTTCTACAATCCCCCAATGCATTCTTCTGAGAGAGTCCCTGGGCCCTAAGAGGATAAATTATATATCCTGTTTGTCACTGAGCACCTGTCTGACACTTAGTCTCTGCTCTTTGATTAGTAGTGAACCATGTTAACTGCTGTCTACTACAGACAGAAACATCTCTGTTGAGGTTTGAGAGCTACAGAAGTCTATGTGCCTACAGATGCTTGTTTCTCTAGTTTGACTAAGGGTATTCTAGTCTTATTTATTTTTTCAAAGTATTTACTAAGTGTCAATCAACCAATTGAAATGAAACATGTTTTTATTCATATAAGAGCTACTCATATATTTGTAATATATACAAAGAGAGACAAATTAAGTGTATTTAAATTTTCCTGAAGATGGAATATTCTTATAACCATAGTAACCAAAAATCAGCAAAATTATTCATTACCTTATAAACACCAATAAGAGTCCAATAGATTTTCATAGGTTCAACATACAGCTTAAATTTTAAAGACACTTTTTAAATGTAACGACTTCTTGTATTGCGTGCTTAATGAGAACACCTAAGTTTCACAAAGCACAGTGTGAAGCTTGTCTTTGATTTGTTTGTTATTTTGAGTCAGCACATTTTTCTGCACATTTTCTAAAACTAGAAGTTTTATATTGCTCTAATAAAATCCACATAACACTTTCACAGTAAATCCTCCCCTAGTGTTTCCCTGTATGGTGGTCCTGGCCATACAGACATTATCGATTGCAAAACTTTATTGTGCTTTCTTCTTATTGCTTGACACTGGACATTACATTTCCAGTGCAGTTTTTTGTGTATATTTCTGATGGATTTCCTGTTTTCTTTTTAAAAACGGTGGATACTCCTTTTGAAATACAAATTCCAATAGATGTTGTCTAATCTAAATTGATACTGTCTTGCCTATGCAATGCACATCAGTTTTCTCTAAACAAACTGAAGTACTTGGAAATTTTAAATGTGAAGAAATTACAAGATTTCTATTATGTCTGTTATGGGGTTAGCCCAGAAGTGTAAGCATGGGGCTCCAAGTACTCAAATTCTTGCCCAACAAACCTTATGGCTAAAATGTCAATATCTTAAAACTCTTAAAACCCATTCAGAGATATACTTCAGACTAAGAATGAAGTTTGAAAGCACTCCAAATAGACCCTAGTGTCCCATGGATGGAGACTGAAGTTTCTGTTTTACAACACATGAAATCCTTCAGGATCTTGACCAACTGACAGAAATGATTTTTTTTTAAATTTCATAGTGGAAACAAGACCAAAGTTGGTTTCTTAGTCATAAGCTCTGAGAAAGTATCTCTGACATAGAAGGACATTGAGGAAGTAAGTACAGTGATGTCTCACATCACAGAAGGTGGAGTGCCTTGTGATTTTTGGTGTAATGAAATACTCTCACATCTATTCTTCAACAATGTATACAGTAAAAAGGAGGAATTAAAATGTTCTCATTCACTCATCGTTTTTAATAAAGTCTTGCTTGGAGCTTAATATGGATTGACTAAGCATCCACTCTCAGGTTCCTTGAAAAAGCCATCAATGAGTAAGATTTCCATAAGTAATTTCAATATTCACAGTTTCAATTATTAGGAATTAAAACATTTTCCAGGACTTGATACATGGTCTACATATTTTAGATTCTCTCATTTTAAATGGTTCATGGAAGTATTTTTTTCTTTCAAACTCTAACTTTAGTGGATAATCACCTGCTAGCTTTGAAGAAAAGAATTAGCCTGGGAACAAGAAATCAAAGTTCTGAGATTCAATTAGTTTCTTTTATAATTAGTTTATGCATTATTAAATAGTGGGACAAAATTATAACAAGGTAGTATACTATTGCTATTGATTTTAAAGATTTTTCCTATTTTCACTTATTGGTGCTATATTTTCATCTCATACTTTGGCTACTGTCTAAATAATATTTCTTATTTAATAAAAGCACAGCCTGTTGCTACTTATAGGTTTATTAGAGTATTGATGAGAAACTATTATAAAAGTGTGGTCCCTCCAAAATCACTTCAATTTGAATCATTTGCACACATTTTGTTGAACATTCCTCTCTGATCTCCATTACATTGCACTAATGATTTTGGCACAGACAACATGAATGTATTTATTTTACCCCCTCAGCAAATGTAAGCAGTAATAGAATATCTATTTAAAATATCAATATTATACATTTAGATTATATACAATGCTGAAAATCATGTAGAGCTTCTATATTTAATTAATAAGTGCCTTTGCTTGTGTTTAATGATTTGAATATCTCAAATAAATGGAATATTTACAATATATAGATTCTGGTTCCAAAAAATTCCCATTAGTTGTATTTGCATAAGAATAGAAAATCAGAGCAAATTCACTTCTTAATTAAAATGCCAGTACGGTGAACTATATTCTGTCCACATACACTATAAAAATGACATATATATGTTTTCCTTTATGATCAAATATCCCAGAATGTTTCTTGTTCTATTGTCTTTTACATTAGTCTCTTTATAAAGAACTTATCTTGTTTTATCTTACTCTGGTTTGTTTGTTTTTTTCTTATTTTTTAGATGGTAGATTGTTTTCTAATAAAAGAAAGGGTATGGACTTGAATGGAAGAGGCAATAAGGAGGATCTGGGAAGAGTTGGGAGAAGGGAAACTGTAATCAGAATTTATTGCATGAAAAAAATCTATTTTTCTATAAAAGAAAAATAGAGAAAAAGAAAATGCCTCCATCAGATAGCCTACAAGCAAGTCTGTAGGGCTCTTTGTTGATTAATGATTGAAATGAGAGGACAACGTTCATTGTAAGTATTACCACCCCTGGACAGGTGGTCCTATATGGCATAAGAAACCAGGCTAAATGAGGCATAAAGATCAAGCCAGTAAGCAGAGTTCCTTCATGGTCTCTGTTTCAATTCCTTCCTTTATGATTCAGCCTCTAATTTCTGACTTGGCTTTCCTCAATGGACTGTTGACCCACCATGTGTAAGCCAAATAGACCCTTTCTTGCAACCGCCTCCAAAAACCACTATGAAATTCTCTAAGAATTGATAATTCTTAACTACATCCCAAATATGTATCCTTATAACCACAAATAAGTGTAGCTCTCCCCCCTTCATCAAAGAAACTTCTCTTTACAACAAGTCAAAATTCAGAGAACAAGTGTATGTGTGGTGCCCAGCCCCAACTGCCACATGTACAACAACATTCCTGTATGTAAAGGCTCAGGAAACACTGGAGAAGATGAGACAGAATGATTGTGAAAGCCAGAGGACCAGGAAAGCTATAACTATATGATTGCATCTCCTAGAAGTGACAGGGGAGCATGATATTTAAATAATAAGGATGCCTAAACAAAACCTGAAGATGTACACCACCATTAGAAATACTAACGTGGAAGAAGGAAATCTCACACAGCCAGCCCCTAAACAAAGAACTACAGACAACTAAGGAATTCTAGGAAGAGGAGAAATAGTCTTTGTCAAGAATTAGCCCCCTAAACGGTTATATAATATCAAATTGTGAACTCAGAAACCATATACATAAAAGTAACACTAAATGGACTGAGTAGGGTGTGTGTGTGTGTGTGTGTGTGTGTGTGTGTGTGTGTGTGTGTGTGTGTTTAACAACAGCAATTAAAGAAAAGGAATTTGATTTGAGAGGGAGTGGGGAGGTACAAAGGAGAGGTTTGGGAAGAAAAGGGAATGGGAGAAAGATGTAATTGTATTTTAATTAAAAGTATTTTAAAGCATTCTGATCTTAAAAGTGATGTAATTTGGAGGAAATCGTGTAAACACCCAAAACAGCTATTAAGCATGACATGATAAAATTTATCAGTGGAATAAAATAAATAGAAGATTCTATTGAAATATCTTCTAGTAATCAGTGAAGAGACATGAGCAGATTTTTATATAGCTAAGCTCCATAATTAGAATTGAAATGCTCGCTTCCACATTGAAATCAGTAGCATTTTCAGAGCCTTTGGGTTTGGTAGCTAATAACACATGGCATGGACATAGATAGAAATTGATAGGAATCTTGGATGCTCTATAATGCAATATCTCAATAATCCATTAAAACTTACAGTGACTGATTGTTAATGTACACATATTACAAAATGCAATAAAATAACATATGTTATAAAAAGAAAGTAGTTGAAAGCATGTCTCTTTGGATTCAAGAGACAGACACCATTATGAAAATCATAACCAATCAAAATGAACAGTTGTGGAGCCTAGTCACTGTGGATACATCTACAGTAAAACTCTCAGGCCTAAGGCTCAGGATCATTGCAGAAGTGGTGTTGTAAAGATTGTAAGACAGATGAACAGAGAGTTTGGTGTGAAATTTGGCCTTCTAGGAATATCAGAAGCTACACCTATAAAGCCTCGACAACATGACTGCCTGGACCATGGGCTTACCAATGACAACATCAACAAATACGCTATCTTGAATGGGAAAAAGCACACAAGGCCTTGACCCCAGACAAAGAACTACAGGCCACTAAGAAATGCTGAAACTAGGAAAAATATCCTTTCCTGAAGAAGAGTATATCTATTGGTTACTCAATACCAGATGGTCAACCTTGAAAACATATATACAAGTGACATCATTCAGACTGAGAAGTTGGTGCTTAAGAATTTAAAACTTGTACTTACACATTTAGCGGTGTGTGTGTGTGTGTGTGTGTGTGTGTGTGTGTGTGTTTGTGTGTGACAATAACGAATGAAAAAAATAGACTGTCAGTTTTAAAGAGAACAAGAAAGGTTTATGGGAGGATTTGGAGGAAGGAAATGGAAGGGGAAATAGTGTAATTATATAATAATTGTAAAAAAATGTTTTGAATATTACTGACTTGAAAGCAAATGAAAAGAAGCAGATACAAAGAAAGCTATTTGCCCTTATCCCATTGCCAGGGTATTACACATAGATGTTCAGATGCAAGGGCATTCTCACGTCTCTACTAGGAAGGATTAGAGTTGATGAATAAGGTTATCTTTAGACACCATCCTAGTCAACTCCAGAAACATCTGTATAATACCCTTCCTTGCATTTGATTTCTCATTATTTGATGCTCTTTTGCACTCATAATTTTCTCATCACTTCTTTAAAACTGTAGTGTTCTTTGCTTAAGATACATGAAATCTAACCTCTTGGAAAATTACTCAGTTCCAAAGTATCATCCGTACCTATATGAAATTAACATCTTCATAAATTTCTTTCTCCCATGTCAATCTGTCCTCTGGTACTGTAGTCAAAACTTGTTAAGGTCAAAAAACAGTGTTTCTTCCACATTACCACGTGAATTCAATCACAATTGTATTTTCTCTATAGTTTAAAAAAGGATAGTTTATGTTAATTTAATCCATGGTCCTAAATTGCTAGTTTTGGGCATGAAGCATAGAATATCACACATTTGTTTCTGGAAAGACAAAATACTAGAACTATTTAGGTAGATTAATACTTTCAAAGAGCTATAGACATCTGCCTTCAAGGATTCTCCTAAGCAGGAATATTAGAAAAAGTTCTAGAAACTGTCATGCCATATATATGGTGGAACTGGTTAGGTAGCCTCATCTCCACCTCCACCTTTTGATAATTGTTTTTTGCACACATCCATTTGAGGGGTATTGCCTAGTGAACAACTACTATCAATGGAAATTCAGACTTATCCAGGTGTTTGTGAGAATAAAATAAGTCTACAAATAAATGTGCTGAAATAATGAGACTAATTTCCATGTATGGCTCAGTGAAACCATTACATTATTGTGGTTATGATCCTGGATCGTCGCCACTGGCAAATCTGTTAATCAGAAAAGATTTAATAGCAAATTAGTGAATGAGGGAACAATCCATGCTTTTAATGTCCAGAAATATATTAAAATGTGTTTATCTTTCAATGTGTTTTATACATTATGTCAGGAGCATGTTAAAACTGTCTTACAAGAATGCATGGACAATCACCCAAATTAAACATAAGAAAATAATGTTTTTTTCAAATTTTAAAATCACTTTTATCCATAAATTTCTACAGACACCTACAAATTCCACCTCAAAATAGATTACTTCCATTTCATGACAATTCTAACTATAGAGCAAAATATTATAGCTTTATCATCCTTCAGTTGTGAGAGCTTAAAAAGGGTTTCAGGAATAGGGAACTTGATTCAAAATTTCACTGACAAATTTTGGGTCATTTTAATTGATACATTTTGAGATTTAACTGCTTGCTGTTATATTATAATGATAATGTTTAGTGATAACATGTGTCCCACTTGGCATGGTCACACATATTTGCTATCCCCCTCCTGCTTAGAAGGCTGAGAAAATAGGATTACCATGAGTTCAAGGCTAGCTTGCTGTTAATAGCAAGTTCCATGACAACCAGAACTTCATAGTGAGAACATGCCACAAAATTAACATATATAATATTTAGTGAATATGTGTCTCTATAAATTTATAATAATAATTAGTAATATATTTTTAAATAAGTATATGCCTTTTATGCAGTAATATATATGTTTCTAAAATATCCTTAAAATACAAGATATTAAAATGCCCTTCTGATAACAACAGTCTCACATAGGATACTAGGTAATGGCTACCTAAAAAAAAAAATAACCTGTATAATTACTGTAGCAGTCAACATGGAACTATGGATGGAGAATCACGTGAGGTTTCATTCCTATATGAATAACTACAAGCAATTAATGGCTTCTCAGAGAGGAGGAATTAGTGTCACAGCAGTTCTAAACATTAGCCCTAAACACATGTTCCTGTGAACAATACTAAATGGGTTCAGGAGGTGTGTGTGTGTGTGTGTGTGTGTGTGTGTGTGTGTGTGTGTGTGTGTGTGTGTACAATTAATTATAAAAGAAAAAGTAATGAATTGAAGAGTGAGTAAGATAACACAAGAGAAGTTGGAGAGGGGAAGAGAAGATAGTGATTGATTATAAATGAACAACTCATACATAAACTCCCAAGGAAATGAAAGAATAAAAAATATATTTAAGAAACAAAACCCTCCCTCCAGACTACCATTTGATTTGACAATGTGAACTCTTTCAAAGTTGCAATAAAATCAACATTTACTGTCCAAGAAAGATACTTATTAAGAATCTTTACTGATTCTTCAAAGAGTAATTATCAGTAGTTAAAGTGGGTACAAAGTGAAATGCCTTTTATCTTACAGCAAGTGTAGACAATACAAAGATCTCTGTAGCTAGCTGTTCACTAGAACTGGCTATCAGAGCATAGTCATTTAATTTGGTAGATTATAATAAGGTGCCCTATTAATGTTGGCTGAATTTCAACCAACTATGTAGATACAAAAGACTTAATATCTTATTAGCAACTCCATGATTCATCTAGTCCCCCAGGCTCATTTCTAATCACAGTTTCAAATATTTGAATGTGAATATAAAATCTAACAAATTGAGACTTGAATGGTTGAAATATATACCAGATAAAAGCTTTCCTTCACACCACCATTTATTTTACTGTGTTTCCATGTATCTCTGAAATCCATTGCTAGAGTTAACTTAGTTTACACACACATTTCAGAGCTAGAAAATCTAATATGCTTTCAAGTAAAGTATGGTATCTTAAACACAAATTGGCTTGTAAAAAGTATGATCTATTAGCTAAATGTGGCTTAAAGGATTACTACACATTTATATTATCACTAAATGCTAATATGTCTGAGAAGATTATCCATATATGATAGCCAAGAAGATAGGGAAGTAAAAATAAATTGTGAAGGGCTTCCATCCAATAGGGAACTAAAAATAAAATGTAAAGGGCTCCAATCCAACCAGCGGCATATCATTCCATTTGACACACAGGCAAGCCAAATATTTTTAACAACATTTAAATAATGTGAACTAATGCTTTGAAGAATCATTAAGTAGTCATTAAATGAAAACAAATTTGAACATTATTTATGGACCTGACTTCTCTAACTAATTCATGGACTTGAAATAAAAGTAAGAAATATAATGTACTATTTTTTTTTTGTCCTCACCTTTATTCACTCACAGCAAAGCTTAAAATTAAACCTTGTTGAGGATACACAGGGAACTAATGTCTGCTTTTATCTTATACTGAGCATTTAAAACACTCCGTCTTCAGTGAAGGTACAAAAGCTTGAGGCTTAGTAAAAGATTCCACAATTATTTCTTTTTTCCAGTACACAAACATTAAAATGCTTTGCTCTGAATACATCTAATCAAAATTGTTAGGATAACGCTCTTTTCTGATGAGAAGCACAAATAATTCTTGTAACAAAAAAATTTGCTAAGTAGTTGATTTACAATACATGAAACAATTTATCCTGACTATCGCAGATTTTAATCTCATCTTCTCAAGCACCTGCTTTGTTGAAATTTTCATGTGTTTCACAGGACTAGATAGGAAATGTTTCTAAATAAAATAATACTGAAATTGGGACTATTATAAAAAGAAAATCTGAAAACAAACCATGGTGACACCAAGAACTGCTGTTGTGATTATTTTAGGGAAATGTTTTCATTGTGTGAAGGTCTACAGTTAGACGTGAAGGTGACCTCCAGTTAAACGTGGAGGAAGATTATGTGTCAGTTTGAAAAATGATCACAAACACCTATATAATCATGTGATTCTCAGTACTCCTTAGACAAAAATGTATTAAATATATCATTGACATTACAATTTATAGCATATCTATATTATGCTAAATTTGCTGGTTGAAAAAGATTTGTTTTCAATATAAAGTTTCCCAGGGTAATATAAAATATTTTACAAAATTGATTTCTCTTATATTAGTGATTTCCAATGTCTCCCAGGTACTTTACTGTTTAAATACATAGATGTTAGCACATAGAGTACTTTATGTTCATGTTTGATTTCTTTTTTCAGAGTTCAAGGGATTCTAAACATCTTGATTTTTTTCCAATGGGCCTGTTGTGCCCCCCAGAGTGGCACTATTTGACAAGCAAAATATGTTGATCAAATAATTAAAGAAATAACACTCTAATGGCATATTTTATGGGGACATTGAACTTTTTAGCCAGCTATAATTTCTAGTGGTTTAATTACATTTAATGTAATGAAATAAAACATAATATTTAAAATTATACTATGTAGGTACTTTCTCTAGTTGATTAAAATTGTGATTTCTGAAAAATGTCCAAGTTCTAAAAGAAGATCTATTTTAATAAGGTAAAAGTTTCCTCCTCATGATGATTGGACATTCTAGCATAGCATAATAAGAATTAGATCCCAAACACTGTGTCTCTTTGGGAGCATCTTTGGATTTACATTATAAAAAATGGCAGGAGACTGAAAGAGAAACTTGCTGTTCGTGTGTGTGTGTGTGTGTGTGTGTGTGTGTGTGTGTGTGTGTGTAGTACATTTGACTCATTAATCAATAGGACAGAGTCAAAGCCCTGAGTAGCACAATAAACAACCCAGCAAGAGATGCCCATTGGTAAAATAGATACTTGCACATCATGGGTACAACCAGTAGCTTTCTGATGCAATGTAAGGTCCACTCTATAAGAAGAAACTCATGCCTTGTTACTGTGAATGTGGTGGAGAATCCATGACTGGCAAAGTCACTAAATATATGGGAGAACCTGTTACTTTTATTTTGTGAAATGGACATAGAAAAGCATCAAACTGCCTTCTAAAAATATATAGATTTCTATCCATAGGTTTGTTTGGAAGGTGTCTGGTGGAAAATCCACCTCAACTCCCCTCCCCATCTCTTTCCCTAAACCCGCCCCTTCAAAGCCCACCAAAGACAGCTTATCCCCCAGAGAGGCTGAAGACAACTCCCACAGGGTATATAAGAGGCATCCCAGAAAACAGACACATGGTTCTTCTGGTCTCACATCCCATCTCCTCTCTGCAGAACCGGGGAATCACCTGGGAGCATTTTACTCATTAAACCTGGGCTTTTCCAATTCTGTCTGATTAGGATTGCTGCTTCGGCAAAGAGGCAGGCCTTCAGGAGGCCTAAGACTTATCAAGGTTATTGTAGCACTCACCGTCATCTGAGAAACTTCCTTTTGCCCTGAGTAGAAGTTAGTGCCAAGATTGCAAGTGATAAGTCACTGTGAAGACAGCAACTCTAAATGGAACATCTGCATCACACCCCCTCTCCGGAAGGCTCAGAGAACATCAAGAAAGAAAGGCAGATGATTCTAAGGACCAGAGTTTGGAGGAAAATGCTGGAAAAAAAAGTGTATTCTGGATGCAACAGAGAAACTGTATCCATGAACTCACAACATCTGTGGCTGCCTGCCCAAGACCTGCTCAAAATCAAGTCAGTCAACATTCCAGCAAGGATCAGGGAGGGGCCCATGAGGCCCAACACCTAATTTAGGTGTGACTGGCAATGATGATTACTGGGGAATAGAGAATTTTCTTCAGGGAGGTGTGGTTCCTGATAGTTTGCACATGCCCCAGTGGTTGGCTCTACATCCACACATATGCATGCAGTGCTAATTGGACTCAGTGAGTTATAAAAATGGAAGAGGAGGATGAAGATGTATGGGAGGTATACTGAGAAGAAATTTGGGAGGAGTCAGGGGGTGTTAGAGGTAGGTATTATCAAAATAATTGTATACATGTATGAAAATATCACAGTGTAAATGAATAAATAAATAAAACCCTACATGAATATTAAGTAGCAAATAGGCAGATAAAGCTAATAAGGAAATACAAGACTATCATTTTTCCCTGATGTCCTTTGCCATACAAAGGCTTTTCAGCTTTATGAAGTAGGTCGTTGTTGGTTTTAACACCTCTGTTATTGGTGCCCTACTTATAAAGTCCCTTCCTGTGCCAACAAGTTCAAGCCTACTCTCCACTTTCCCTTAACAGATTAAGTGTCTGTGCTTACGTTGAGACCCTTGAGACATTTGTAGTTGAATTTTTTGCAGTGTGATAAATATGGATCTATTTACATTCTACAGCCATGCAATTTGATCAGCATAAATTTGCTGAAGATGCTGTATTTTCTCCAGTGTGTAATTTTTGCTTTTTTCCCCTCAAAAGTCAGGTGTCTGTAAGTGTGTGGAATTATGTCTCTACCTTCAGTTTGATTGCATTGTTCAACCAGGCTGTTTTTATGCTGATACCATGCTGTGTTTATTACAATGTCTCCTTAACACAACTTGAAATCTGGGATGGTGATACCAGTTGTATTATTATACCTCCAACAGTTGTATTATTATTTAGAATTGGTTTAGCTATCCTGAGTTTTTGTGTTTTCATATGAAGTTGAAGGCTGTTTATTTAAAATTTCTGGGAAGAATTACATTGGAATTTTGATAGGAATTGTATTGAATTTGTAGATTGCTTCTGGTAGAATGGCCATTTCACAATATTAATCCTATCCAATGTCTTAAAATTTTTATTATATAAGTCTTCCACTTGTTCAGTTAGAGCTACCCCCAAGATATTTTATTTTGGGGAGCTATTGTGAAAGTTACTACTTCCCTGAACTCTTTTCCAGGAAATTTGTGATTTGTAGATAGGAAGGCTACTGACTTTTACACAGTAATTGTTATCCTAATTGAATATATAAATTACTCAGTAATTCTAAAATTAAAGAGAAAGAGTACATAATTGCTGATAAAATTTATGACTATATTAAGCACAATTGGACTAAATGCTTCAAAAGTTTAATAGACACTATTAGGGCAAATAAAACTGACAGGATGGTATATTCTTTATAAAATAATGTAAATATTAGTATCATGATAGAAGCTACACATATTGGCTCACACCTATTATCCTAGCATCCAAGCAGCTGATAAGAGAATCATGAGCCACACAGTAGTGGCACACAGTTTTAGCCTCAGCACTTGGCATGCAGAGGTAGGCAGATCTCTGAATTCAAGACCAGACTGGTCTACAGAGCAAGTTCTAGGGCAGAGATTGAGAGTTGTCCTTGGTACCTAACAAGTTCTATTCCCAGCTTGAGCAATATGAGATCAAAAAATACAAGATAATAATAATAATAATAATAATAATAATAATAATAATAATAATAATAATAATATTAAACACTATTGTTATTCCTGACAGAATAGATTTTTTTGTAACTATTTCCTGATTCTATTCAGTAAACAGTTCTGGCAAGTATGCTCTTCATAGTAGAAGTCAAAACACAGAAGAACACAACAGTAATTCAAGCATAAGGGAACAAACCCAATATCATGTGTAAGAATTTCATTATAATTATCTTAATATAACTGACAAAACAGGCATCAAATCAATATCGATATGAAGCACTACAGAAAAATTTATCAATAAATTGTCTTAATTGATACTAATAGGACATTCACCACCAAAATTACAAAATATATGTTCTTTTCCTTGGGAGTGGAGTATTTACAAAACAAGTTATCTTCTGAGTCATATTTAATCATATTGAAGTCTCTCATTACAAAATCAGTAATGTAGAATCAGTAACAGAAGCTGGCCTAAAATTACCCCCAAATCTGTAAGCAGAGAAGGCTGCCCTTGCTGCAGCAGTCAGGCACTGCCCTAGCAGATCCAGATCATCGCTCTGAGAAGACCAGGCTTGTGTTCCCCGCCCCGAAGCACTTTGGCAATGTTGCAAAGTTTTTCATCATAATGGGAGAAGCAAGCTATAAGAACAGATGCCCACTGTGCTCCCTAAGGAGATAGATTTTTATTTGAAACAGACTTTGAGTGAGTTTAGTATTTTGGACTTTGAGAAAACACAGTGAAGTTGAGGAGGATGTTGCAAGTAGCCATGATACAGCGTGGAGGAAGCATGCAGAGCTCAACCAGCAAATCAGTGAGTGGGCAAACTAAAAGTTCAATGGAGAGATTTAGATGAAAGGATGGATAGGCTTCCCAGTATCTGCAGAAGTGTTGAGGCTGTGGTTAATTTCAAAGTAGCCATACACGAAGATTTGGAATAGCCACAAAAAATCCTACCTGTAGAATCATATTCTGGTTTACATGTTTGTCCAGTCAGTTTGATTGCTATTCATTCTACCCTAAGTGAATTACAAGGGGCACTCATTTCCTGGATTTCATGAGAAATCAAATGGAAGTTTCTTTTTTCATCTCTGAATATCACAAAACTGTTGTTTTTATTCTAATGATATGTGTGACTACTTACACCATCTTGTGTCACTTATCCAGGTTCACAGTTCTCTTAATCTGAATTAAACACTTGTAAACAAGAATTTGATTTAGCTAACTCAAGTTTTCATTAAATTTTCATTTATATTTCTAAAATAAATAAACCACAATTAAATACACCATGATATTGCTTAATATTTTCATTTTATACTTATCATATCATATATGGTCTTACATTTTTATATTGAAATATATTTTTATAAAGTGTTCCAATTATGTTTTAATGAACTAGTGTTCATTATAAAGTTATAAGAAGATAATATATGTAAACTTTTCAACTTACTTTTAATAGCATTTTAGAACTAGAGTCCACTAAGTGGTATCTACAAGTTAATTTAAAAAGATTACTCTAAATCAAGGAATGGATTTACAATGGAGAAAATATCAAATATAGCAGACATTTAGAGAAAAAATATTATAGATACAGTATATAGTTAATAACTTCTCTTTACTCTTTAAAATTACATAGAAAGTCCCTGGATAAAATGGGGAACAATTTAAGGGAGAATATGTAGTAGTTCACTGTTGTTTAACAGCCAGGGAGACCCAGGAAGGAAAGAAGTATCCAGAGAAGAACATCTTATTAACCTCCCTTTATATGCTTACTTAGTCCTTCCTAACTACACCCATCTCATGACTTGAGATAAATATGAATGGCTCAACATGGTACCCCATAGAGCTAAAAATTTATGAATAGTCTCAATAATAGATTTATCAAAGAAAGTGTACAAAAATAAAAGTGGCCGTAGGTGTGATCTCTCAGAATAGTAGTCAATAAAGTCAAGGATATGTTGAAAAATTTTTGTTCAAATGTTGATGACCATTTCTGGTGAGGAAGGAACAAGAGAAATGTCTCTCTGGTGACATGTTATATTAATCTACATGTAAGAGATATTTTTAAAAACTCACTTAAGATAATGGTGTCATGAATCAAAGAGATATTGTTAATGAACTTTCAGAGTTATTTAAATTCCAAAAGTGGTACATGTTGGTGCCTATGCTCATTTACCAATGTGCCTATCTTACATATGCAAAAAACCCCACATAATTAGTTACTGTCTTATTTAACCAGAGTATTTAAATCTAGCATTTCTTCTGAATTTTAACACAGTAGACGCTATACTGAAAAGTTAAACTTCAGAGGAACATCACAGAAAATGGGCTGAAAGATGTGAAGAGCTAGATGAAAGGGTGGGTCTGAAAAGCCCTGTCTACACCACGGCATAGCTATGGTACTCATGATCTCACAATATCTGCACTCTCCTGCATAAAACCTGTGCAAGATTGAGCTGATCAACATTTAGTCATGGATGGGAAAGGTCTCCTGTGGGATTGTCTCACCAGAGAGAGCTAATGACTATAAAGGCCACTGGGGAAGAGGAAGTCATTGTCTTCAGAAATGTAGCCTCTGGGGAGTTACCCATCCTCCTATGGATAGCTTCACAGCAGTGCTACAAAAGTAGCCTTGGTTTAACCCAATGGATCATAAAGCAGATGCAAAAAGCAAAAACTGTTAAAAGGTGATGAGGACTCAGTTGGAGGAAGACACTGAACTGGGGTGCAGGAGGCATGGAAAGAGAGATAGGAAGACAGAGGGATGGAGTGTGATCAGAGTATATTACATTCATATATGAGATCTCAAAGAACAGGCATTTAAAAAACAAACCTAATCCTTGAATATAGCATATCCATCCCTAAAATACTTTTAAGATGATTTTGCCCTAATGTCACATAAAGGAAACAAAATGGCTTTCCTTTTTCCTAAAGGTAGTATTTCTACTGCCAGTGACTCCTCAGAGTAATCATGGCTGATTTACTTTTCTGTTCCATTGTTGTATAGTTCAATTGAGCGTCTTATACACATCCAACTAGTATCTACCTATCTACACCTACACACACATGCATATGTATATATGTATGCATATATGTGTTTATATTCACATATACATATGTTTGTGTGTGTTTATATATGTACAGACTCACATACACACACTCATACACACACACACATACACAGACACATTTCCATTACATCTTCTTCAATCATTTCAGACTTTAACTACAATGAATGTATGGAAAGACAATCCCAACATTGCTACTCAACTGCACCGCTAAGGTACTAAGTACTGACTTGTTCTTTCCCCTCACTAAAGCTTGTATTTCAATTACTAAAGCAATAATGCACAAGGAGATTCATTCCTGTGCTAAAGACATAATCCAATCAGTGTGATGACTTTTGAGGAATAAAAGGGACCATGTTCCCAACTGGGGCTGTAGAGAACTAGATAACAGAGGGCTTGCCTGGTCCAGGAGAGCCCCGGAGGTGCTCTGGTGTCTGCAGCAGGAGGAACAGGCTGAACATGGAAGCAGAAAAGTCCTTCTTCATTTGTACTTCCCCCACCCCCAGACTTCAAAACCATGTTAGAAATGGACTGAAGCAATAACTAAAGGGATTTGCACCCCAATAAAATCACCATTTTGAATGACAGCTCGGCTGCTCAGGGAAAATTTATCACAGTTCAAGTGTTTTTATAATGAGGAACAGCAAATGTAAACTCGGCTACCTGGGCCCAGCCACTGAACTCAGATAATTATTTCCCAATCAAAAAAGAACATCCTGTTTTTCTTTGGCATGCCCTGGTGTCTGTTAAGCTTTGCTTTTTATAGCTTTAATTGAAATTTCATAATCACAGAGTTCAAATACAGAACAGATTTGAGTCAGGACTCGGGAACAATATCATTCCCTTAGAGCACTTCTTTTTCCGAAAAGAACCAAAAAAAAAAAAAAAAAAAAATCCCAGGCTTTTATTAGACTTTGTGCCTCTCCTGATTCTTGGTATAAGAGTTGCTAGTCTGAGGTTACAAGCTATTAAAGAACAGCCCGGGGCTAAACTCAATAGGGAAGTGAGTGGAAGAGGCAGGTGAGCTCACCTAGATTATGGGTTTAGCTAGTTTATTGGAGAATTTAAGAGGGAAAAAAAATAGAAGAAAACACTTGGGATTCAGCAAAAGCCAAAACGAATTTGGACCAAATCTGTTGTGAAGTGATGTGTGTTTTTAAAAGAAATGTAATCCATGTTTCTGACTCATTTACAATGACCTTATCAAAATGCCATGCAAAGAAAGTTATTCAGGGTTCAATAATTCTTTTGAGCTTTGAAGCATCATTTCAAAATATTTTTTTCTGGTTTGATTATAAATGAACTCAAATTCTAAAAGGTACACCAAGGTCACTAAAATTCTCAAGAGTCATCATATTGAAAAAGAATTTAAGCTCTGCAATTTTCCCTTTCTTTTAAGTCATTAAAATGGTTACAGGAGGTTTAATTCAGTTAGAGACTTTAGATTGCATAATTACAATCACACCAAAAATCAAGAAAAAGCTCCTAGGAGTTTTTAAAGTTATTTTGCACAATCATTATTCATCATTTAAAAAAAAAATAACCAAAGTCTCTTGACTTTCTTCCTCTCTAGTGTAATAGTAGTTTGCTAATGTTTCCCTGGGAACTAGAAAGGAGTTGGCACAAGATACTGCACTGCTGTATTGAAATCCTGATGACCTACAATTTTTCACATTCTACATCTACATTAGTTTGATAAGAAATACGAAGGGTCAGAGATGGAGGTTATTGTGGTAATTTAGTTCAAACCCAGAGCCTTGAAATGCACAAAACTGCAGTATGTAAGTTTGAAAATTTGGCCCAAGGGGATATTAATAATATTAATGTTTGGTGGCAGAATTGCCTACACTGCCATAAAGACTACTTGAATGCTACCGAAAAGATGATACTTTCACTCTCTATGGCATGCCACTGCTCTAAGAATTGTCAAATCCTGCTAACTGTAGGCCAACAATATAGGATGCTGTCTCCTCCGGACATGATAGTCATCTGCTTAGACTATTGTAGATTTCTTATACTTGGCTTTTTACTCATTCCTTTTCTTCTTTACTCAATCATCTACCAAGCAGCAAAGGTTACTTACCCCTTTCTGCAATGATCCCTAAGTCGGGAGGAGAATTTGTGTTACAGATATTCCATATATGCTGCTACTTTCTGCAGTCTCTTATCCTCTGCATTTTGGCAAGTTGTGAGTTTCTTGGTTAATCACCATCTACTAACCATATAAGCTTTCCTGATGTGGGTTGGGAGGGATAATAATCTATGGGTATTATGACAAGTCATTAGGAGTCTGTTTAATATGATCAAAATACACTGTATAAAATTCTCAAAGAATTAATAGCATTAACTTGATTAAAAAAAGAAGAGAAATGAGAGGTGACTGAAAATCTGTTCTATCAACAAGGATAGCCTTATAATAAACAACCTCTACTCTCTGTTCTTTGGGGTAACAACCAAAACTCTATGGTTGTAATTTTCCTACTATTTAGGCAAAAAGGCAAGTTGCTTTAAAAAATAATAAGAATGGCTATTCTTATATGAATGATAAGGATACAATGATGAATTATGCTTGAAAAACCAATCATAGGCTATTCACATTTAGTTACTTTATTGATAGGAAGTCATATGATATATTTCAATCACTTAGTGGAAACACAGATGCATGAAAAATGGTCGCCATGGTGATTGTATGAGCATAGATTACAAACCTGTATCATTCCTCATCACTTATATATCAACCATATTTGCTATTTAGTTTGTGAATGACAAAATAAGGAATATTGAAGTGATAAGGTCTGATTTTCCTGGAAACTAGGAAATGTGTTTGGATTTAGTTCTGAAGTAGCCATACTGGAGATAAAATTTCCAACTCTCTCCTTGAAGATGTTTCTCATCCACTTAAAACTCCATCTACCTATGAGATATTAGCATGCAAAATCACCAGCAAAGAGAAGCTGGATGCAAGCCAGCTACAAATTTTAAATCAGAGCCTAGAGCAGTTCTCTTTTGTTAGTTTGGACATGTGGAGTTGATGGATGATGGCAGCACACTTCAGCATCTGGCCATGTCAGTAACTAAAGTAAGATTGGTCAAGGACTAGGAGAGCTGTGTTAAGAATACCCAAAAGCACAATTGTCAACCTAACTCCGGATTTTCTGAAAAACTGAAAGAGCAAAGCAAATTAACATTTGGCTCAATAGTCAAGTAGAAGTCTATGCGAGCCAAGTTGCACCAACTAATTACCACATACAAAACATTATTAACTTAAAATGTATCAATGATTTATATACCATCTGTATGCCTCACACAGGTGGATGAGTTCATCACAACCTCGCAGTTCTCACTACAGGCAGCCAAGGTCTATTATTAGAAATGAAGAGTAAAGCTGGATAAGAGACAAGGATAGAAAAAATATAATAGTCCAAATTCTTTGTTTTAGCTTTGTTTATTTAGGAATCAGCCTCTGTTGTGCTTAGCACGCTAGACTAGCTTCAGTTGACCAAAGTTATTGCAAAAATGCTATGTAGAGTCCAGAATTCCAAAGGGCAATCCTCTGCAAAAAAGTAGTTCGAGGCAGTCACCACATTTGGAAGCTATATTATTCATAGGAATGTTTTTAAAGTAGAATTATTTCTTAAAAAAAAACTTTGGAGAAACACATAGGCACTTTTTTATCAGTTTATAAAAATAGTAAACTATGTAGAAAGCAATGAAAGTCACTTCTGAAACTATTTAAAGGATTGAAACTGAAATTTCAAGTAGAGATAAATCTGTTGGCATTAAAACAAATAAGCAATAGATTACAGTTTTAAATCAGCTTGAGAGAACATTTTATTGAAGGGGCTATAAGAAAGCTGTGGTGGGTAGAGAGAAAGACAAAACAATAAAAACAGATAACAGTAGTGGGAAAGACTTTAACTTTAACTTGAAGAGCTATGGAAAGGAACCAATCCAGGAATACACCAAAAACACCTATAGAGCTTCCCAAAACTACTGACCCAATCTGTGATAGTAAATGCAGCAAACAGCTGAGAGGATCATGAGAATAAGGACACTAGCATGTTCTTCCCACTCACATCTCCAGACTATGAGGACCTTTAATTGGCAAGAAGTACCTTTACAAGAGACTTATGATGTCAGCTCCTTTCCTAGAGTCACAGAAGAATGTTATAGGACAAAGAAATCACATAGGGTAAGCTGTAGATTTTTACCAAAGTATTTACCCAATGATACTAAAAATTCATAAGTTATGTCACATTCAAATACTCTGTTTCTCTCATAATCTTAACTTTTGATTTATATATTTACATAATATAATGTATGTAATAACATGTATATACAACTGTACCATACAAATGTATATATGCATACACATAGATACACATGAATACATGGATGTATGAATGGATAAACGGATGGATAGATACTGTTGAGTCCAAGAAGAAGTAGTTTCTTTTTTGGTGAACTTGGGTCTCCCAACAATTGCTAATGTCATTTTGATTGGTCCCAGGTGGAACACTTGGAGTTTTATCAGTTCATCTATGATGATTGAGGCTATATGTATTTGTTGTAGTGTGTATATAAGAAGGGGGCAGAGGAAATGATTATGAAACAACTATTTGAGAAAGGCATTCCAAGTTTTTTAACATGAGATCTGACAGATGCTGACGGGAGCCAAATATTATAAGTGCAACTTAGACTCAGGTGTGCTCCACTAACAACATAGCCTCACACTAACTTCTCCTTGTAGCATGTAAACAGTATTTCTCTGTTGGCTTTTGCTTCTCATGTTTGTGATAATTTGCTGTGTAATGAGATTATAAAAAAAGTTACAATATAGAATGTAAATAAACAATAATTTAAAGTATCATGTTATTCACAATTTATATTACTTACAATCAGTATAATAGATTGTCTTTGCTTTTTATGAATAATCATGAATATAGAATGCAATAGTATAATAAAATTAATTAAAATGATTTATAAACAAGTAGATTTTACAGAATCATAAAAATATCTTACATATTAAATATACTGCCTTCTAATATTATAATTTAATACAAGTTAAATATTTCTTCAACTGAGAATATAAATATTATTAGAAATAAAGTATCATTTAGTATATTGTAAGTTAATTTCCTCTGTAGTTTTACTTCTGGAATGATGATGTCGGAATTCATATCCTACCATATCAACTAAAAGCTAAACACATAGTTTTAAAAGTAAGAAGATTCTGTAAGTTAGAGGGAGAAAGAAAGATTGAACAGGGCCACAGGAACCTAGGAAAAACATAGCTATGAATTCTCTGGGATATTTTGCTCTCAAATGTCTATGACTGGTGGTAGAAACTGGATATGAGTAAAAATTAAAATGTATTGATAAATGTTCTTTCAAGAAAAAAAGTCTTTGAAATATTTTTTGATTCAGGAAGATAAACACTATTAGATAATATAGTCTTCTCTAGTGAAACACCATTAAACAAAAATATCTCCTCGATTTCAATACCAGGAATACTTGGACTCTAACATTGAAAGGTAGTTTCACTCTCAGATAAGATTCTCAGCAGGGAAGTCCAACTGGATATGGACCGCATTGTGACCTCCAAATTTCATATGTGGAATACTAATTCGCACAATCCCAGATTGTGACTGATTTTGAAAACAGTGTATTTTAAGATGTTCCTAATTTAAAGTACAGTCTTTAGTGCAGACCTAATTGAGTATTACTGGTGTTACTGTAAGAAGAATCAATGAAGATACATAAAAAGACATCAAACACACAAGCAAAATTAAGACAAAATTAAAAAGACAGGAATCTACACATGAAGGAGGGAAACCTTGAAAGAAACAGTTTCATGCATGCTTTTGGTGATGGACCTGCAGGCAAAGAAGTTGGAAAAAATGTATATGTTGTTTATTCCAACTAGTCTGTAGTACTCTCCTATGGCTAAGCACTAGACCCTCCTTTTGCTTAGGGTGAGCACAGTTGACCCTGGAAGTGATGCAACAAGCCCCCATTGGAAGATAATGGCACATTCTCCCATTCCAAATAGGCATAATTATAAGGGGATCTGTGAAATACTTGGCTTTTAGTACTGACCAATAGGAAAACAGACATGCAAATAAATTGGCGAATATACTGAGGTGGAATTCTTGATCTAATTAGATTTCAGTTTTTGAAACCTTGATATATTGGTTCAAATAATGCTTTTTTTTTCTTTTTATTTTTTTCTTTTATAATTTAATTTAGATATAATTTATAATTTTAATTTTACATATCTCTCAGAAATGCCTTTTGCGTTTAGGGTTTGGTTTTCTCATGTCCATGAATTTATTCTGAAATACACGAAGTACATGAGAGTAATAATGACTAAAACAAGTTTGAAAAGGAAAGCATGAAGTGAGGGGTATTACCTTCAATTCTCTACAGTCTGGTAAACAACCAAAAGTACTGACAATAAGGCTGGAGAAATGGTTCAGTGCGTAAGAGTGCTTACTGCTCTTGTAAATCTGCCTGCATTTCCAGAACCCTTGTCCACGTTGAGTAGATCTGACGCCCTCTTCTGGCCTCTTCAGGAACCTACACTCATGTGCATATACCCACACAAAGATACATACATGTCTGTAATGAAAATAATAAGTTTGTTCTTTCATGAAAAAGACTTTGAAAGACAAGGAACAACACTTAAATTATTAAATATGAAGTATTATACTCTAGTAATGTTCACTGAATTAAATTAGTCCCTACCCCAAATCCAAAATTTCTTATAAGGTAAGTGCTAATATCCAAAAGATTCAAATAGTCATTTTGTCTTATTACATTTAGGATATTAAAATAAAATAATATAAACTGGATTTTATAACAGAATTTATTCTGGAGCCAAATGTGAGTGACCATGGCCAAGGAACACAAATACCATGTTCCACGGTGGATGCAGTTTCATGAAATTTAGGGCCATGTGTGTTTAAAGACAGGTTTTCTCTGTGTAACAGTCCTGGGTATCCTGGTACTTGCTTTGTAGACCAGGCTGGTCTAGAACTCACAGAGATCTGCCTGCCTCTGCTTCCCACATGTAGGGATTAGAGGAGTATACAACCACACTTAGCTAGTAAATTAGGTATCTTATAAATAAAAAGGAAATCTCCCTATAGATCTGGATCTGAAAAGTGATGAATTAAAGGGCCGGTAGACTAAGGCCTATTGAGGATATCTGTTGATTCCATGTGGTGTCTTCTTACTATGGCTCACAGGGTGGAATCTCTGCTTCATGTTCCTCCTATTAAACAAGTCAGAACAGATACTACACTGGATCTTAGCCAAAGACCAGGAAGTCATCTCTGTTCTACTTTATAAAGACACTTATCCCGGTCATGAGAATTTTCTCCTTATCTAATCATCCATCAAAAGACCATCATTTTGGCAGTTAGCATTTCAAAGTATGAATTTGAAGAGATGTAATTCAGATAATGACAGAGCCAGAGTGATATCTGCCATGATAAAGTCAATCTAACATAGTCAGATAACATGTTTCCTCTACATAAACCTATTTAAAGAACAGATAGTAGAGATGGAAGATAGATTAGTGACTGGTAGCCTTCTGAGATGAGATTCTAGAATAAAAGAGAGAAACTATATGAGGAAAACCCCAGTCATAATGGAATATACATATTATTATACTAGTACGGTAGTATGAACTAGCACACAACTGTACCTATGCACCATAAATACCAAGATCCTCTGTGATAACACCTTTGTGGGAAATGGGATGAAAGGTTTCCTTTGTACTACTATCTTTAGGTCTTATGAATTGAGACTAATTATTTCAAAATAGGAAGTTTGTCATAAAGACCCCATGCCACAAATACAAAAAAATGGTCATTTTTGATCCTGAAAAATACTGGGAGAATTAGAATCAATAATATTCCAGAAAAAAAAATACTTATTTTAAAAATACGATAGTGTGGTGAAGTTAAGTTGTTCTCAAAGGCTTTTCAGACCTGAGCTAGAGAGTGAGAGACCTTGGAACACTCATCCTCAAACGGGATGTCTCCACCAAATCCCTTGCCTCAGAGATCAAAGAACCCCACAGAAGAGGAGGCAGAAAGAGTGAAAGAACCAGAGGAGATGGAGGATACCAGGAGAACAAAGCCCTCTAAATCAATAAAAGTAAAGTTTACATGAAATCACAAAGGTTGAACCAGCATGCACAGGGTATTAATGGGTCTGCACCAAGTCCTCTGCATATATATTATGGTTGCCAGTTTAGTGGTTTGATGGGATTCCTGAGTGTGTGAACAAGTGGGGCTCTGATACCTGGTGTCTTCTCTTGGGCTCTTTTCCTTCTGTTGGTTTGTCTTCTCCAACTTCAACGTAATAATTTTTGTTTCATCTTATTATATTTTATTTTGTTTTATTTTAAAGAAATGAATGAATGACTGAAAATTTAGGGACTAGGGCAAAAGTTAACTGAGCTGTCATTTATACCTGCTGGGAGAGGGATAATAAGTTTTCTACAATGGAGAGACACTGGGTATATCAACCATTCCTCATGTTCATTATACTTTGACCAATATAAATTAGAATCCCCTTTTTTATGTATATGCTTTAATTTGGCTACCGATTGGTGTTTTGGTAATTTTTGTTGTTGTTGTTGTTTTTATTTTTGGATTTTGTTTCATTCTGATTTCTGTTGTATTGAGTTTCTGTTTGGTTTTTGAAGAACTTAAAGTTAGGTAGGTAAGGAGGGGAGAGGATCATTAAGGAAGGACTTGGGGTGTAAAAGAAGAACATTTCAAATAATCAAAACTTTTAAATTTAAAAGTGTTTTAAATAAAAATATGTAAAATAACAAGAGTGTTGAAAAAGAGTAAATGATCATTGGATAAAGCTTTTGAATGTTGTTTCCAGTCACACACACACACACACACACACACACACACACACACACACACTCACACAAAGACATGAAGTTAAAATGTGAGGCTCTTCTGTGAAGGAGGTACAGCTGGTGGGGGAAGGGGAGCAGGTGTTCCTTTGTGTGTTCAACAGCCGAAAACATGCTTTTCCCAGGTGTGGTGGATTGAATGGCATGATCCCCACAGTTTCATAGTCTTGGGCATATGGATGCCTGGTGTTAGCTGATGATGCTCTTTCTGGAGGCTTGGGAGATGTGACCTTGCAGGAGGAGGATGTTACTGAGAACAATCTGTGAGAACTGATTATGAAATATTATATAACTGTCTGCTTTAGATAAGTGGTAGAAGTACCTAAGTAGAAGCTTAAAAGTATATTGCCATAGTAAGATACACACTGAAGAAATTAGAAAATAACACTTGTTTTAATTAAGAGATTTTCTATTCATTTTACATACCAACCACAGATAACCCTGTCCTCCCTCCTCCCACCCCCCAGCCTTTCCCCTCAACCCTTCCCTATTCCCACCTCCTCCAAGGCAAGGTCTCCCATGGGGAGTCAGCAGAGCCTGGTACATTCAGTTGAAGCAGGTCCAAGCCCCTCCTCCCTGTACCAAGGCTGTGCAAAGTGTCTCACCATAGGCACTAGGCTCCAAAAAGCCAGCTCATGCACTAGGGACAGGTTCAGATCCCACTTCCTGCGGGGCCCCTAAACAGTTCAAGCTAAACAACTGTCTCACAAAAACAATGACATCATGAGGTTTGCAGGCAAATGGATGGAACTAGAAAATGTCATCCTGAGTAAGGTAACCCAGACTCAGAAGGACAAGCATGGTGTGTACTCACTCATAAGTGAATACTAGATATAAAGCAAAGGATAACCAGACTGCAACCCACAGCTCCAGGAAGGCTAGCTAGTAAGGAGGACCCTAGGAAGGACACATTAATGGTCCAGTGATGGGGAAATAGAAGAGATCTACATGAGCAAACTGGGGGTGGGGTGGGGGCTTAATGGAGGGCAAGGGATAGGGGAGGAGAGCTGGAGGTTCAAGCTGGAACAGAAAATAATACTTTAAAATTTAATTATAAAATAAAATAAAAATGCTTCACTTTAGTCAATTCCAGACTTATTTATGTAAATAGAGTCCTTAAATTTTCCATTATAACAAAAATGTAATATATATTAGATTGCCTTAACTAAAAAAAAAAAAAGAGGGGGAAATCACCAACCTTAACATATCTCAGGAAATTCTGATTCAAAGACACCTTTGTTAATTTCTGATAAACATTTCCACAAAAGTTCCATGTCTTCTTGAACTTTCTCAAATATCAAATGAATGATTAACAAAACCTAAGGAGATGTCTCAGCCAGTAGAGGGTTTTCCACATAGATATTAAGATTTGACTTCAGACCTCCAGCATTTACACTAAAAAAAGAAAGGAAAGAAAAGAACAGAAAAACTCACCATCACCATGGATGATGGGACACAAATAGGTAAATCAGTGGATCCTTGGAGCTTATTGCTAATCAGTGAGTTCCGGACTCAGTTCCAGTGGGAGATACTGTCTTAAACAAATAACATGGATGCCTGCTGTTGACTCCAAGAGGCCGCATTTGAAAACTAGTATATATGCATGCACATAAGAGTTCACATACACATGTGCATATACATACATACCCATATACACACACACACATACTCATATGCAAACCATAAACAACAACAAGCTTGGCTGACCTTCTCAATGGCTTGTATCTTCCTTGGAGAGAGATAAATAAATATTCTGCTGATAAATGGATAGAATAATATCAAGATTTATTTCATTAATTACTACTACCTGATACCTAACACTTTGAACTGCACAGGTAATATTCTCAAAAATCATGGAACAAATTATTTCTCCATTTAACTGAACAAAATATGAACTATTTTAAGTATGAATGTGGATCCAGGTCACAAACTAGTAAAAGAAGGAATTAAAGAGAAGAAGATAAAAATGAAATAAAAGAAAGATACAGCAAGAGTGAATGTTTGTTATCTACTCTGTGCAAATAAATGTGATTCCTCCCTGGTCTTCTGGATTTAGGAAATTAAAAGTGTTAACTGATAGGAATCAAATTAGTAAACTGCTTAACACCAGTAATGATTCTTTTATCATTTACCAAGTTGTGAAAACAATGATTTTGGCACTGACAGTTCCTCAAAAACATGTGATTATTATTTCTGAAGATTTTCTAATGTTATAGTCAAATGAAAAAATAAACTTCACATACTTCGGTCTCTCCTTAATAGAGTACACAAGTAGAAAATGGCTTTCATAGAACTTAGAAGGCTAATAGCTAAACTTAAATGTGATCCTTCTAAAGTCTTGCCAATGGAATTATCCTCCTACTTTTAAAAGTAGATATTGTAAAAATTAAAGTGGTTTTTATTGAGTGTAAAATGTTATTTCTTTAAAAAAATCAATTCGTTATCCAATACCAAGTTCTGAAAACATGTAAATGAGCAACATTATACAGATTGAGCAGGTTATATTTGGAATATATATGTATACACACAAACATGCATGCATACACACACACACACACACACACACACACACACACACACACACATGAATGTAATAATGACTCATAAAAAATTGGCCATGATTTGGGGAGGGGAGTAATTAAGAGAGTTTGGAAGGAGGGAAGAAGAAAGGAAAGAGATAAAGTTGTAATTATTTTATAGTATCAGAAATTTAAAAAAAGCAAAAAATGAACTGCCCATACTAATTCTCCTACATAAAGCAGCCGAAATTATCCAGTGATGACAAGAAAAATCCAAAGTGATTGAGTATGATTTCAGACAGAGCAACTCTGCAAACAGAGATTTGCTTGTGAGAGTGACCTAAATCCTATTCTGTCAGTCTCAAGGCCACAAAGAAAGTTCCATGAAAATACAATTTGTTTTTCTAGGTCTCTAAGCTTCTCACTTACAGAATGATGGAACTTTTCCTTGAGATATTCTGTTTAACTCTATGGGCTTAAGGAGGCCCAAGGGATCTGTGGAAGTAAATTATTCTCTAGCCATCATTCATTGATTCACTCACTAACATTCTGCATTTATTCGAGCATTTCATTTCATTCAAGTATCATTGAGCTCTTTACATGCCCCATATGCAAATGAATATGGACAAGCAAAGGCCAATAAGATAAATCTAAAGCAGCTAAGAGGGTTTCTGCATTGACATTGAAGCCAGGATCTAGAATATGCTGTTCCTTTATTAAAGAAGGCATTCATTGAAGAATGTATTTATTGTACATAAATGAATATGTGACTGAAATAAGAGGTGACTGAAAACAGACATCTACTACCAGGGGTTCATAGTCTACAACTAATAATAACAGCTTTTATATTGGAGCATCAACTACAGAAGAGTCTTGGCTTTAGGTCACTTACCCCTTACAAGTTAGACGTTAGAAATGCCCCCGAGACCCGCTTTAAATGTGTCTGCCTTAAAGAGATTACCAGTGTTTTCATATGTCAATTCAATACTCTGTTGCATACAGAGACACTCCAGAAGGGAGTTTATAATTAGGGTACTAATGGAACAGCCCAGGACACTGATTCAGAAGTGGACATAAGCAAAAAATAAATTCACTTTCAGTGACTCTCGAAATGTTTGCCAAGACCACTCAAAAGAAACTGGACTTGGCCCTGTAATATTGTGAACTCTGGGCATCTGGATGTTATTGCATAACCTCATGAAGCCTTCTGCTGATGGGGAAAATGGGAACAGGTAGGCGCGAGAAATAGAATAGGCCAAGGCATAAGTCAATAACAAGACAAAGGAAGGACTTGAAACAGGGAAGGTTAATAAGCCACATGCTTCATATATCAAAGTAACATTTCCATTGCTGAATATAAAGTAGAAACTTCATCTGACTAAAGTGTTTAAAACTCCAGGAAGAGATCAGGACTTGATATGGTCATGAGGGTAGCAACCCATGACCAAATGCTGGCGATACTGAAAGAACAAGAGACACATGCACACCTCTGTGCCTATATACCCTGTCTTTTGCTGTGCAGTACATTGTCCCACCTCTCTGACATCTGAGACATCTGCACTGTCACCAGATGAAGCTTCTAGCCTTTGTATCTTCCGAATCATGGGCTCACACAACTTGTTTCTTTATGCAGTAGACTGTATCATGTATGTTGTTTGGGTAACAATGAAGAAGAAATGAATACATTGAATTTGGGAGGCAAAATACAAAAATACATGTGGAGGAACTCTGATGAGCATGTGGTTATTGATGTAACCAACCGTCTTATTAAATAAAAAACACAGAAACAATGTAAAAGAGAAAGCCCAGAGGTCAGAGCTCAGAGCTAAAATCTCACCCTTCTGCCTGCGGTGTCCCAGCTTCCCGAAAGAGACCTATTTCCTGTCTGTTCGTCTATTTATAGTATTTTGTTCTGCCTTCTCATTGGTTGTAAACCCAAACACGTGACTGCCTCGTCACTGTCTGAATGTACAGCCCCCTAGGTCTTAAAGGCATATGTCTCCAATGCTGGCTGTATCCCTGAACACACAGAGATCTATGGGATTAAAGGCGTGTGCCACCACCGCCACACTCTTGCTATGGCTCTAATAGCTCTGACCCCCGGACAACTTTATTTATTAACATACAATCAAAATCACATTTCAGTACAATTAGATTACCACCACATGTGGTATTTGGAATAAAATAACCATTTTGACTTTGGAATGAAGGCAGTAGAATTGCATTAGCATCAAGAGTATGAGTTAAGGTGTGGCTAATGTCATCCAAAAAAAAATATAGAAAAAAAGTTGAGATAAATTTGAAGTGGAAAGAGAGAAAGGAAAGAAAACCAGTGCCATAGGGCATGATTAGCAGGCTATGGGGACCGAGAGTGGCAGGAAGGCAGGCTGAGGTCCAAGTTGTCTCCTGAGGAGAGGAATGAATAATGAGGTCAGTCACTATACAGTAGGAACAAGAAAAGGAACAAGCTTAGCTGGAAAAAGATCTCATGTTCAGTTTCAGAAATTTCAGTCATGTTAATTCTTTAGTACGCTGATCATTTTGCAAACAGAAAAACCCAATGTGTCAATTGAGAGACTGGGACAGGACGAGAGATTTGTAAAAACATTTGTAGATGACCTCTCCATGTCCTTGTATGTAGAAGAATTGATCGGGACTAGTATGTGAGATGAGGTATTACAGGAGAAACTAAAGAAAGGAAAGCATGAAGAAGCTTCAATTAAAACCACAGTCTTGAGTTCTGGGAGTTAAAGAGATGAGAGGATGTAAGGAAGGAACGATACAAACTAGGATATCTAACAAAAGATTTTAAAGGATAACAAGCAGCTCCTACAATATCAATAAATGTATCTATTAAAACATTCTAGAAAGTATCTTTGTGAAAAACTCGAGTTTTTATCCTAATTGGATTCAAGAATATAAACATGATAAAGGAAATGGAGACTTGAAAATAGACAAATACTTTATAATGGGAAAACATTAACTATGATGGCCTGATGATGTGGTACAAGAAACAGCTTAGCATTGATATGTCTTTATATAAATAATGTGAAAAATAAGTATATGTTTGTTTTGCAAAGAAATATAGAGCAGTGAAGTGTGCCTGAAAATTTTGGAAAGAAAATATACAATTATTGGGGGTGTCCATGAGGCACAGAAACAACCACTCTAAAGCAGTGGTTCTCAGCCTTCCTAACACTGTGACACGTGGATACAGTTCTTCATATTGTGGAGATCCCCAATGTAAATTTATTTTCATTGCTATTTTATAACTGTACTTTTGCTTCTGTTATGAATCATAGTATAAATATCTGTGTTTTCTGATGGTCTTAGGAGACCCCTGTGAAAGGGTCACTCCTCCCCACAAAGGGAACAAAATCCATAGGTTGAGAGCCACTGCTCCAAAATAAGAGATTAGAGAAAGAGATTGACATTGAAAACAGGAACAGAGAAATCCTGAGGCAGGCAAGGCTGGGGTGTGCTGGGAGGATAATCCTGATGGAAATGTAAAAATGTAACTGCACAGGGACTCGAGATGGTTCTTATGCGGTGAATAACTTCAGTGAGTGAATGAGTAAAAAAAAAAATGCATGAGTGCTGTTTGAGATGGGAATCTGCACACCTGTAGAGACAAGGATGGAGGGCATTTTATGAAAATCCAACAATTCATGAGGAGATCCAGATGGGTGAAGAAACTTCCCTGTCTCCTTCCCCCCACATGCCATCAATGTCAAGTGCAGAGAAGAGTATACGTTAGATTAATGATTGAAAACAAGGCTAAAGAAAGCTTCTGGAAATAGACTGTAAATAACAGTATGTTTAGAACCATAGGATAAATTTTTACTTAGGATAAGAATCTTTAAGCAGGGGAAGAACAGCGTCAAATTTCTTTTTATAACATAATACCAGCAGCCAGACAAGAACTGATGGATTTAAATGGAGAGGGGAAAAAAGGCTAGATCCCCAAAGCGCTTTCCAAGATAGAATCTACATTTGATAACAGAACAAATGCATGCTGTAAAGAAAGGGATCAGCAGAGCACAACTGTAACAGAAGAAACAGGGATTTTAGAAACTGTATATTTAATCAAAGTTCCCTCTAAATCCTACCTGGAGTTTCTGCTCCTGAAAAAATGCATTTATTTCAACTTGAAATAATTCCTTTCAAAATAGAAAACTTTATTTAAAAATATTTTTAGTGTGTATTGTATCACACAGTATAAAGCACTGGAGAAATGCATGAAGTCCCATATTTACATGCCAAATATTCGTAGCCCTCTAACAATATTAAAGTAATAAACAAGAACAAACCAGTAGGTTAAAGGCATTAACAATAAGGGTTCTAAAGCAGTGCCTGGCTGTCTGTGTAATGAAGTAATTTCTTCCAGAGGTAAATAAGAATAAAGGGAAGGAGTGATAAAGGAGATAGGAAGAAGCACAGACATTCCAGATAAACAAATATATTTGCATACCAGAGGAGTTAAGGAAGGACGGCTTTTGGAGGAACATCAGGCCAAAATGTAGGAAGGACAAATAATGTACATGGGAAAACGTTTCAGTTCTGTGTCATGCTTATTGCCTGTAGCACCAGTCTATTCATGTTGCTATAACAATAGACCCCAAACTGGACAATTTAATATGCACAGAAACGTGTTCTCTCATAGTTCTAAAAGCTAGGAATTCAGAAACCAAGGAGAGACTCACTTTCTGTCCAGCGAGCCTCTTCTTCTAAGGAGCAGCCCTTGTGGGACCCTCAGAAAGCAAAAGGGAAGGGGTGAAGGGATGTTCCCTTCAATTTCTTTTAAATGAGTACCAACTGCAATGGCAAGGTTTCCATTCTCATGACCATCGCCTCCTATGGACCCAGGTGCTTGCTTAGTACTATCGCTTTGATGATTAAATTTCAATGTACAATGTAGGAAGCCTATTCTGACCACAATCCCTATGGTGATTTCAGTGAAAACATTAATGGTAGATATAGTAATTATGGTGACAGAAGTCAGTGCATTTTTAGTACTCACATATACTAACTATTTAATATGCTATTGATTTGAAGAAAGCACATCCTTCTCCCGCACAGCCTGCAGGTCCATTCATGCAGCTGGAGAAAAAGAAAGATGAGGTACAGCAAGCATGAACAATTGGCTGAATTCATCACCTTCTAAGTGGAGAAATCAGCATTGGAAGTCAAGTTGTCAGTCTCTGCTATAGTGATTACTCAATCAGATGCTACTGATTGATATGGGGAAACTTGCGGTTTGGAGCAGGAGGATGATATCACTGACTTGTCTATTTGGAAGAGCAGTTAAAAGATTGGGTTAAGGGCTACCGGTACTGCTCAGCAAGTAAAATGCCAGCTTTGAAAGAAGGATCTGACAACCCTTCCTGCTCACAAACTTATGAGTACATGCCTGCCATCCCATTTGTTAAGACAGATAGCCATACCCCTAGGATCAACAGCCAGTCAATCTAGCATATTTGGTGAGTTCCAGGTCAGTGAGAGACCTTGTCTCAAAAAAACGAGGTGAATGGTAAATGCCTGAAGAATGGCCCCACAGTGTCCATATGCATGCACATGTGCATGGCTATCCCTTGACACACATCTACACCTGCACACACAAACACACATATTATATATTGTCAATGGTATATTAAGTATCAGGAAATGGCAATTAGAAATGTTGGTGCTGTGTTTCAGGTAGCCAATTCTAAGACATCGTTAGTCTTGCTATTACAGCGAGGGTAAATAAAAAAATGTGATAAGTTTGCAACTTTTTCACAGACCAAAATTTGTTGATATAGGGGAGTTATTGATGTTGATGCATAAAGGGAAAGAATATACTTAGATGCCAGAGTATGAAGTGACAAGAAGCTAGATTAACAGGGACAAATAAATAACTCTGGTTATATCGTCTGAGTGTGACCGTGAGATAACTAATGAAAATGAAAAGTCAGTAGGGTGGAATTAGAAAGGACTCAATGTGCAGATCCAACAGTCATCACAATAGAGCAAGCCCTTGAAGACATGAATGTGGACCTCATTGGAAATAAAGATGAAGAATGGAGTAAAATGCAGACTACAGATGACTTCAGAGATGGATGGAAAACCGTTCTGCAAATTAGACCTGGAGAAAAAAGAAGCTATAGGGAGGAAGCCAGAAGAAAGGGATGCTAGACACAGAAGAGACGAGAAGGAAGAAGCTAATCACAAGGTTCTGGGTTCCTAAAGAAGGCCTTTGGGGTTGACCACAATGACCTTGTGGAGCGTCTTGAAATACAGTAGCTGAAAGTATGGCCCAAAGTGGGCTATCCTTTTGTGAGTGCCTGAGTGCTGTTGACACAGGAAGCTGTCCATTGCACAAAGATGACAGCCATCCGTCCAGCCAAGAGACATAAAATGTTCCCTCTGGCTTTGCCCCCAGATGGAGCTGTATGCTCATCAGTAGAGTTCTAAAATGGCATGTCATGGGAGTGGGGGAGGAAAGTTTCGCTATAACTGTCTGCATTCAAAAGTTTGTCAAAGCAGCATTATTACTCAGTGATAAAAATCTGCCCTCTGTTGTAACTTGACAAATATTAAGTAAAGCCCTAGTTGGCATCTTGCACTGAGAATTCCTTTCCCATACTCAGTGTAAACAGACAGAAAATTGTTTCAAAATATATTGACACTTCACTCAATAACTTACCAGATTTAAATTATTTAGAAAATTCTCTCAATATAGAGCCAAGTATCTAATATGTAATCTATGTAGTATATATTACTTCATTGGGCTTATAATGTTTGGAAATAGCACTTTTATTTTCACATGCACTGGATGATTGAAAGTGTGGTTATAAAATGGTTCTGCCTTGCAAAACAAATGAGAAACTGGCCTTCTTTGTTCAAGGTCAAATGTCACTTTCAATTAGATGTAGATATTTAAGAGGGTGTCCTGATGCATGCAAGCCATAAGCCTGCAAACCCACATGCATACATTCAAAGAGCCTTAGAACTCAAATAAAAGAGTGTATGTAAATCTTTCAGAGCTGTCAATTTTTCATGTGAAATTTTTGATCTTTAACTATTTCTTGTATAATCTGCCCTAGTCAAGCGCATATTTATTTCTTTCGATCCCACTCCTTACTTTGAAACTGCTGTTTTATTTCCATGAAAATGACATCTTTGTTCTTTAGAAAATCATTCCTGGCTCATTGTCTGCCCGGAATTACAATAATCCTATATTTGTTACAACCTAATCATTTCCACACCAAGCAACTGTGAGGTTAGAAGCAGAGGATTAAAACTTGAAGCAGAAACACAAAATGAACCCTTAACAAACCAAGATATATTTTTTCCAATATAAATATCGCAGGGAGCACGAAAAGCATTTTGACACAAGAACTCTGAAGAATACAGAGAAACTCAGCAGAACTGTTTATCAAAGTTCCCCTTGGTGTGTCAGCAGGTTCTTTGGAACTGACAGTGCTGACCCAAACGTTTTGATAGTAATAGAAGTGTTAACAGTGATAAGAACAAAAAATATTAAACACTGTCGACTATAACATTTTATTCCCAGTGCTCTGATGCTGTTACTGCAAAATAGAAAGAAAAAAAAAAGAAACAAGGAGGAAGAGACTCAATACACAGTCAAGGGAAATAAGACTTTCAGTGGCAGTATCTAAAGAGGAGCATAGACATTAACCAGAAGGAATGACGAAAGAAAAGAAGGGAGAGAAGATAAGGAGGATGGAAAAGAACATGGGGAATTAAGTTAACCATGACTATGTCTTTTTTAGTGACAGTAAAATTAGAGGAGATATTGATGGAAATGCAAATGTATAATAAATGGAACACAGAAGTTACATTCAAAATAATTATCTCTTCACTGACAAGAATTAGGTGACCTTGGAACAGAATATCATGACACAGCCATACAAATTACATTAAATGACATTGTTAGTGTAGTAAATATGTAGTAACTTAGCAAATAAAAATGCAACATTGTGATTAAAGCATATACTTATAATCCTCACTACATAATTAATTTTTTGTTCAATTTGATGTCTTTATTTTTATTCCATAATCTGTTTAAATTGAAACAAAAATGCACATAATGCAAAAAGAATCAAACTATATGCTGAATATTCAGACATAAATATATCCACTACTTTCCTAATGTCATGATAGATAAAATTGTGTATTAACTTACTAAATTTTATAGTTATTAAATTATTAATTTTGAAATATGAATAAATTTATAATCCTACACTGCCTAAGATATTCTCATACTTGGACATAAAATCTTGCACTTCTTGCACTTTCAAACTACACTCACACACACACACACACAGATACACACACACACACACACACACACATATATATATATATATATATATATATATATAATACATATTTTTAATTAGGCTGTGTGCAGTCACCCTCCCACCTAGAAAACATTAATTCATTGTATAGAGAAAAAAATCATCATGTCCATTCATACTTACAAAATATATAGTCATTATTGCTTGAAATATGATGTTCTCAGAGAAATTGTATCCTAAACCTTAAGTAGGTAATATTTAAGATGACATTTATTTTAAAAGAGTTATAATTTTAAAAGAATATAGATTTAGATGTATGTTATATTAAATTCCAGTTTATGGTATTTTATACTTATAATGTGCATCTTTATTAAATTTCTAACTTATCATCCTTTCAAATAAGAAAAACACTGATTCTATTTAAGCTATCTTACAAGCAGACATAACTATCTTTGATTGAAAAACGATAACTGTTCTTTGCACAAACATCAAATGATATAAAACTTAAAGTGAGAAGATTAGTTTAAGATTTTGCTTTTCTTAGAGATATAAATTAAAGAATGATTTTTTTTTCTTTTCTGAGGTATGTGTATACCCAACAAAATTCTTGTTTCATTGTTTATAATTAATTAAGCCATCTAAATCAGAAAATATGAAAAGTGAAATAATAAATAGACACAACTTTCTATCCATAATCACAGGCCTCTGGGCTTGCAGATTACAAGAATCTGGAAAATTTTTGCTCTCAGTCATGAATCAAAATAAGTTAAAAAAAAAAAAAAAAGAACCACAGTCCTATTTTCTTAACTTTTGAAAGATGAAAGCAGACCCTATTTTCAGAAAATGGCTGGGATCTTTGTTGAGGACACAGGCTTTGCATAACTCTTGCTATGTGATGTGCATGCTTTCCATCATAGAAGGGATGCTACAACTGTTCATTACAGGGCACCTCATTTCTTAGTACAAGTGTCCATTGGTTTCCCTGTGTAGCCCTAGTTTACAAGCTCTGACCTTTAGTTAGGGTGCTTTCTGAGAGTCAGAGCTCGTTTTGGAGTTATGAAGTTAAGAACTAGCTATGGTATGAATGGCCCCCATCCTACCCCATTTCTCAGCTGAGCCTATCATTTCATGGCAGGAATACAGTCTGAGCATTGTTATAGACTCTGCTGTGAGGAAAATGTGTAAATACTGTCTTCTTCAGCTGATGTTATGTGGAGTTTGAATGTGGCTCCACATGAACCTGAGTCTACCTGGTTTCAGTGTAAACCCACAGGTGCCAAGCACAAATATTATAACATTGTTCACTTCTCAATCTCCTCTACGCTACCCCAAAATCCAAGCTCCCCATCATATTTGCTTTGCAGCTCAGAGAACCCTGTACTAATCCCCAAGACCTGACCCTGTCAAGACTTGTTAGAGGTCATATACCAGATGTTCCTCATCAAGTGTCTGAAACATGATAGCGACTTAAGTCTCACATCACCTCATGCATTGTTCCTTCTGACTCCATAACCTCACTTGCAGTTTTTAAATTTCATACCAGCTTTGATTTTTAAAAGAAAAATACCTCTGATACCCTGTAATTCTAAAATGGAATATTAAAGAATTCCCCTGAAAAATTTGGATAGAAAAAAAAAGTATCTCAAAGAGGAATACTCAAAATATAGAAAGTTGACATAAAAGTTTGCCCTCATTTGGAGTCCAGCCTAGGCTACAAATTAATTACAAGATCATTCTGGGCTATAGCCTGAGATCCTGCATACAAAATAAAATAAGGAATGGAATAGAATAGATATAACAGAATGGAATGACAAACAGGGTATGATAGAAAATAATTAGGACCCACAGGATTTCTCCATCTACCTCCTATGAGGGTAACTCCTTCTCTCTTCTCTCCCCCTTCTCTTTCCTCCAACATCTCCATAGCTGTAGACAATCTGATACAATGTTGTAGGCTGCATTATCAACAGCAGATTATAATGCAGTCTAAGCATCAACTACATTCTTTGCCCACCTAAAAGAATAAACAAACGATAGCCAAACAATGATGCTGTAATTTTTAGGAAACAGGGTGGGGACTGGTACAAAACTTTACAGGGTCGGGGATAAGCTGACACATTTCAAAATATTCTTCCCAGAAGACACTTACTATATTTACAAAAAAAATGACAAATGTTTCTGGCACAATTTTAACCAAGAGGTCAATGCCAGTATCACCGAGAATAGAAAATGTCCCATGTACCGACTTATAAAATACACTATAAAAGACACAATAGCTTACACATACAAATTGAAAGGTATCTACTTAATAATTAGACTATACTCTATAGCCTTTAAACTCCTAAGATGATAAAAGGGAAGAAAGACTGACAAATTGCTTAGATAGACTAAGGCCAATTATCAGGAAACAAAATTCAAAATAACCATGAGCTAGAGTCTAGGGAGTGAAATAACTAAAGTTTACTAATGACACACGAACACCAAGTCCATGTTCATTTTCTAACAACACAATTTGTGTTTTGGGGGTATAAGGAAATTTTCTTTTTTAGAAATATGTTTTAAAGTAGCTATATTTAAAAGGAAAGGTTCCAGACCCTCGGGAGACTGCAACTGCTTCCTGAGACAGAGCCTGCCAGCACCAATTGGACTAAGAGGGGAGTCTTTATCCTCATAGTTGAACACCAAAGCCTCTAGGCCAGGGGCACAACCCTGTGCCCCCACACCACCACCCATTGCCATCCCAGTTTCAGGCCAGTAGGCAGCTCTCCGCAGACAGATAGAACTACTACCATCCCCCACTTGACCCTGTAATCCACAAGCCCCATTTCTCCAAAGCCCATTCTCCCTCCAGGTCTGCAGCTGCTCCCTGAGACAGAGCCCACCAGCACCAACTGGACTGAGAGTTGCTCCCTGAGACACAGAGTCTATCAGCACTGATTGGACCAAGAGCCCCTATTAGACCAAGAGTTCCCACTAGACCAAGAGTATTAATTGGACCAAGAGAGGCTCCATCAGACACAGACATCATTTGCACCAAGTGGATAAAGAGATAGGTAGACACCAGTGCAAATATACAGTCAACAACATAAAGACAAATATGGCTCCATCAGAACCTAGTGGTCCAATATCAGCAAGAACTGAATATCCCAACACAGAAGAAACAAAAGAAAATGACCTTAAAAATTACTTTCAGAAGATGATGGAGGCCTTTAAAGAGGCAATGAAAATTTCCCTTAAAGAAATCGAGGAAAAGAGAAACAACAACAACAACAACAACCAAAAAAAAAAAAAAAAAAAGAAGAAGAAATCAATAAATCCCTTAAATAAAGCCAAGAAAACCATGTAAAAAGCAATTAATCAGGTAAAGGAAACAGTTCAAGATTTAAAAATTGAAATCTAGACAATAAATAAGACAGACACAAACTGAGGGAATGTTGGAAATGGAAAATCTGAATAAATGAGCTGGAACTACAGATGTAAGCACACCTAACAGAATGCAAGAGATGGAAGAGAGGATCTCTGGTGTTGATACTATAGAGGAAATAGATTCATCAGTCAAGGAAAACACTAAAGCCAACAAAGTCATAACACAAAACATCCAGGAAATTTAGGACACCATAAAAGACCAAAACTAAGTAGGAATAGGAGAAGAAGAAAAATACCAACTTAAAGGTACAGAAAATATATTCAACAAAATCATAGAAGAAAACTTTCCTAACCTAAAGAAGGAAATGCCTATAAAGATACAAAAAGCTTACAGAACACCAAATAGATTAGATAAAAAAAGTCCCCTTGACACATAATAATCAAACCACTAAGCATAAAGAATAAAGAAAAAATATGAAGAGCTGCAAAGGAAAAAGGCCAAGTAACATAAAAAGGCAGACCCATAAGAATAACACCTGATTTCTAAATGGAGACTATAAAAGCCAGAAGGTCCTGGACTGACATTATGCAGACACTAAGAGATCATGGATGCCAACTCAGATTGTTAAAAAAGAAAAGGAAAGGAAAGGAAAAAGACCATTACTGGTTTTAAATATTTTCATTGGATTGGATTGTTTTATATTATATACAAATTATATATATTGAGATTGATATTATTAGAAAATGCCATACATATATTTCTAATCTTGTTCAAGATATTGTACTTATATCATTCACTTAACAATGTAATGCAATTTGCTGATCCCTGAATGTTATTATTACCAACTATTAGGATATAAAGAAATGAAAGTTAGTAATTAGACATTACAATAGAACTTGTAGTCATATTAGGTATGTTTTTAAGATTGAACAGATATATTTTAGATAGACAGGTCATCTTCAAACCCTTCAGAGATCTACAGAATATGGCATTTAAAATGTTTTAATAACTTAGAAAAATTTTCTTTTTTGTTATGACTATGAGACATGTCTGCTCCTGGCAGTACAAATCTACTTCAGAGAAAATATGGGCATTGAAGAAACTGCATATGGAGTTAACCTTCATTGTGGCAAAAGTTAGCCACTGGACAACAAAGTATTCTCGAATCCACTGCTGATAAACAGGACAAAATGGACAGATAGGACACGAAACAAAGGACTACCGATTCTTGCCAAAACAAGTGTGGTTGTGGCTTTAACAAAAGGCATCTTCAGAGGCCAGGACAATATGGCAACATCCTGAAGTGGCCTTTGCAATTCGAAAAAGGTACAGTGCCCTTTTCTCTGAACAGGCAGTGGGCCGATGGCTTCTGATGTGCAGTGGAACAGCAGCTGAAACAGTTATTCTTGAAGAGTAACTAAGCTCACACTTCTCAATGGTAGACTGGCATTTAATAGATGGATGTGAAGAAGAATGGGATGCTGAGATGAAGCCACACACACACAGCCAAGAAGAATGGACAACTGAATTCAAAAAACATCAACAATTTCCAGAATTTAAAATCCTGAATCTTGACATGTCACTAGTGGAATTCAGGTGTTTCTGGTACATGGACTGCTCTCCCCAAATGTGAGGTCAAACTGTTGGCCTTGTATACATCCTACTTCACAAATGAGTCTGTCAGATACGCTAAGCCTATAGGCTAAAGAAATGCCCCAACACTGCAGAGAAACCTCAGGTGACTGTCCAGGCAGCTGATTGTTTCTGTCAACTCACATTTTTTTTTTTTTGGAAGCTGCTTGTGTGCACTTCCTGCATTCATTTTTTATTAGGTAATATTATTTCCTTCTTGGGTCTCTGAGGGAGTTCAAGATTAGTTAGTTATAGTTATAGCTATAGTTATAGTTTTCCTTATTAAGAATTTCAGAAAAGAAACTCACCAAAGAGGTGTGAGTGTATAAATTTGAAATGCCTTAGAAGATAGTTCTGTTAGTAATATAAGCAAGACAGTTGTTCAACTTTAACTGTTTGGGGGACCCCTAGCCAGGGTGATTGGGATCTGTCCCTGGTGCATGGGCAGGCTTTTTGGAGCCTAGTGCCTAAGGTATGACACCTTGTGCAACCTTGGTGCAGGGGGTGAAGCGTAGACCTGCCTCAGCTGAATGTACCAGGCTCTGCTGACTCCCCATGGGAGACCTTGACTTGGAGGAGGTGGGAATAGGGGGAGGATTGGGGGGAAAGGCTGGGAATGTGGGAAGAGGAAGGAAGGGTAGGATCTGTGGTTGGTATGATAATGAATAGAAAATTTCTTAATAATAAAAAAAAAGACTACAAATCTCTAACATAAACTCAAACAGTTCTGAAAAATAGTACCCTCAAGATAACAAGGAAGAATAATTAAGCAAGTAAAGGGAAATAAACAAATAAATGAAAGTACGTTTTAAACTAAGAAAAAAACCTATTATTCACATATTTGATTGTTTGTACTTACATGCTCATTTGAAGAAATCACTATTGAAAGAATATTTCAAAGGAATGATTTACTATTTTGTTGTATTTCTTTTTTATACTTTTCTTTCTTATACATGAATGTATTTCAAATATTATGAATTTTATCCACTCCTTCTTACTATACAGGATAGAAGTCAAGTCTATAGGGAAAAAATTCCACCCAAAATATTTCAGGGAAAGGTTAAAAATTAAAGTCTCTAGCCAGTTCTAGTAGCTCATCTCTGAAACCAGGCTTAAGCTTTTGACTGTTTCCATCTTTCCCATGATTCAGTATCCCCAGGATCCCTGCAAGACCCAAAGCCATCAAGTTTTCATTTGCCTCTACCTATCTCAACCTCCTCATGCTTCCGGGAATAATACCATTCAATAAGTTTTTGTAGTAGGGTTTTCCAGAGATCCAAGAGTATTCATGAAGTTGCCCCATGGGGTTTATTTGCACAGTTTATACAGGCAGAGCATGGATAATCCCACAACAGCTGTCTGCTGTCTCAAGAGCTGGGGAGAACAGTGTACAGTCCAGGAAACAGAAGCCTCAGGACTAAATGGACCAATGTTGCAAACACAAACCAAAGCTTAAAGTCCATATTCTCATAGGAGATTTTGCTGGTGCAATTCCACATTCAATGACTGAAGCCAAAGAGGACACAGAGAATAGAATATAGGAAATTGAACTGGGTTCCTGGAGCAGGAATCCTGGGCAATGGAGGTTGAGTTTTCCTGTACTTGGTTCTTGGAACCGTAGCTAGAGTTTCATATGAGTACTGTATTTATATCATTGCCTCTTCTGTCCGTTCTAATTTCTTTTGTGCTCCCCCCCATTCCTTCAGATTTTTCTTAATTCCACATGGGATCACTAGCATATTAAATGATGCCATCTACATAGACTCAGGGTAGGCTTTCCCCACTTAGTTCACAATCTACATACCAGCTGCCTCAGACTACAGTATCATGAACCACAATCAGAAATGTTAATTCTCTAGGCATCATTTAATCCAGGTTTAGTGATCATAAGGATTCATTACCACACTTTTCCATTGCTTAAGATCCCTTATTCTTTTTGAAAACATTAGGGAAGTGTGACATAATTAGTCAGCAAAGAAGTTTATTCAAGTCCCTCTTATGTTTGCAATAAGAGAATGCTGACTAATCTGAAAATGCATATTTTTCTTTGACATATTAACAGAAGTTCCCGGGCAAATGTTCAATCACAAACCTTGAAGAATAAGAGAATTCAGGGTTATATATGAGATCACTGGACTGGACTAGAATCAATGGAGCTATAAATCATAAAAACTATACACACACACACACACACATAAAAACTCATGCACACAAATACATATACATACACACATACACATGAACATATATACATACACATACATACATAAATACTCATATATACACATATACACATACTAACAAATACACACACATTCACAAATACACACATAAAACACACACACACACACACACACACACACACACAATTTTGCTAGAGGTAAAATACAAGGCCCTTTCAAACTGGGAAAGCTCTCTATCACTGAAATACATTCCTAACATTCACATGATCATATTTGATTTGATCAAATTTGATTTGCTGCTGGTGGCTAACTACCGAACCTAACTGGCCTTACAGGAAGATTCTTAGAGAGTCCATTACTCTGTGGGCCTTACTTTTAGAACATTCGTCAAGTTCTTATCATGGTAACTATTCAGAAAGGTCTCCATGGTCAGTCCTAGCAGGAAGGCAGAGAAGAGAATACCTCTCTTAAGGAGAACGACTCTTCCTCAGCCATGTGCCTGGGCTGTCAGGAAAGACATTCTTATGACTCTACAGACATTCTTGTCTTAAGGGAAGAAAAAAAGATTTACAAGAAGAAACACTTACGAAGGTCACAGTGCATGTACATGGTACCATTAAAAGTCTGAGGTTAATTGGCAGATTATACCACCCTTTCCCTTGCCTTACTGCAATTATAGCACATCTCTTGTTTAATAATGGTGGATTACAGAGTTGCAAGGTTCTCTAAGGAGCAGTACTTAGTGACATTTGGAGTCAAAAGAAGAGACAAAAATAAGGGCACTAGAAGACTCTGAAGCCTCCATCTCATTCAGCTACAGTAAACATCAAACAAAGCCCAGCCAGCAGCTAGGTTAATGGATCCTCACACTGCAGACCTGTTCACTTCACTTCTTATCATCAAATACAATGTACCCAGTTTCATAAATAAGCAAACAATGTTTGAAATAGCAAGAAAAATCTAGCCTGAACAGTCAAGGCAAGCATCAGAGCCAGACAGGAATAAAATGAGATTGAAATGATGCAGATTCTATCAAACGACTGTGATTGATTCATTGGGGTTTTAATGCAGAAGATACCGCAGCTTGTAAGAACAGTTGTTATGGGATAAAGACCTCTGAAAAGTACTGAAATAATGTGGCAGAGCTTGAAAAGTATTTTCACATAAAAGAACCATTTTGATCGGCTCATTAGATGATTCAAGATAAGAATGAGTGAACTTGAATATGAATCTCTAGGAACTTGTGTTACATTTGACACACACACTCATGTATAATATATATATATATGTATATATATACACACATATATATATTAGAACATCAAAGAACTGTAAAACATTTTTTTCTATATTCTAATTTAGAGACCTTCTATCTGCGTACCACATGCTGGTTTTGAACTTATGATCCTTTTGTTTCAGCTTGCTGAGCACTAGGATTATCACCAGTACACTAAGCTCACACATTTCCAAAGATAAATACCAAAATGAAATAAAAAGAAGTGGAAATAAATAGCAAAACAAAGAGAATATTTAAAGTAATATCAGCTGAAAACTTAGCAAAATTAATGACAGGCATAAAACCACAGATCCACTAACTTCCATAAATATCTAAATGAAACAAACTTGTGCTGAAGTATAGCATATTTAAATTTATAAATTAACAGCAAAATAAAAGCTTGAAAGTATCTGGAGGGAGGAAGCACTCTTCTTATACAGTAATGAGTGTGGAAATTACATTAGAATTTGGTACAGAAACTATGCAAGAAGAACAGAATGGAAAATACGATAATAACCCTCGAGTAAAATAAACCACCATTCTAAAATATAAATACAGAGTGATAGTGTATTGGGTGATCAGAAAATGAACAAATGCTATAAAGGACAAAAATGTCAAGGGAATCAGAGTGTGGAATTAGGTCTGTGCTCATTAAGACAACTATGCAAGATATGAAAAGAACAAAATTATGCCAAAGTAGACATATTAGCAAAAATGAACATCAGAAAAACAAGAGTCTACACACTGCATCTGAAGAGGTAAAAATTAATACTTTGTGGCTAGAAAAGAAAAAGTGCCATGAAACTGTACAACCAAAATCAGAGCAGGAGGGAAAGCAGCTTCTGTCAATAAATATAAAAGACTAAAAATCACATTTGATATTAATCCAAATATACAGGTAACAATTATAAATGCAAGTGAGCTAAACACGTCAATTTAAAAATAGAGGTTGTCAAAAAAGATTTAAAAAGGATAAAATAGAGTTTAAATAAAGATGCACTGGTAGATTAAAAAAGTAAAGATAAAGATATACTATGCTAACATATATCAAGATAAAAGTTAAATAACTATATTAAATTTGGAGAAAGGCAACTTCAGAATTCTTGTGAGATATAAGCACTAGCGATATATGATGGGCAAGATATTAATTCTATAAGTACACATAATAGTTCCACATGAAATTTTAATTTATTTTTAAAGAAAGAAGCAAGAATAGACAGTAAGCACTGAACAAAAACATAAACAAAATACAGCCTTAACTGGACATCTCTCTACCCACCACAGTTAACTGTCAGGTTGTGAAGGACACAGGAGATCTCAATAGTACTGTCAGTCAATATGATCAAATTAACATAATTGTATTTTCTCACTCTGTGTATATGTGTGTGTGTGTTTGCGTGCACCCCATAGAACACACATGGAGGTCAGGGGCAAAGGTACAGATGTCAGTTCCCTTCCACCAACTGGATCCTCTGTACCAATCTCAAGCCATCAAGATTGATGTCAAGTGCTTTAACCCACTGAGCAATCTTACAAACCCATTCTTGCAATTCTATCTTTTCTAAACCATTTATTTCATTTGTGTATCTGGAGGAGGTTTGGCATAGTGCATATGGCACAGTGAACTTGGCAAGACACACACACACACACACACACACACACACACACACACACACACACACACCAAGAGTGAGAGGACAAGCTTCAGAAGTCTGTTCTCTCCTTCTAAGGCGAGTGGTCCGAGACTAAACTCAGGGTCATCAGGCGTGGCAGCAGGCTCCCATACCTGCTGAGCCTTCTCACTCTCTTGTAATTAACTTGTATGGAAAATTCCTTTCAAACCAGTACCTGTTCATTCTTAAACTCTGTAATGTCCTTTTCTGGTTGGAGATGCAATTATAGATACTTCAGAGATTAGTTGTCCTTTCTGTACATCCTCTGACTAAAGACAGCTTCTCATCTTACCTGGGTTTTCACCGCTTTGATGGTCTTGAACAGGGTCGTCTAGCATGCCCTACAGTATCATTCAGTAGCTGCATACAATGTTTGTCCTGTCACTGATGCAGAACTGTGGGTCTTTGAAAGCATACAGAGTGCTCATGTGCTCTCCCCTCCCCTCACATCAGGTGCACAGGTCTCATGAAGTCTGGTCCATTTGTGCAGTTGCTTCAGCCCTTGGTTAGAGAAACTGTTTACAGTCTGGTCCACTGTAAATCCATCCGTTTTCCTTTCTGTACTCTATGTTTCAGAAGTAAGCAGTCAATAAATCCAGCTCTCAAGGATTGAGGTTGGGGAGACTTGTGTGTGAGGGAAATTATCACTGTTTTCTGAAACAAAAAATCTAAATATCCATAATTCTTCCACAGTTGGAACTGAAATGAAAGCAAGACAGTTATATAGTGAAACTGGACATTAATGACTATTAATTAAACCCAGTTATTATCAATATTACTAATACACAAAATTCTTTATCCAAACTTGAAGTACTACAGGACAATTGAAATAATAATGTATTCAACATCAAGCACTATGCTTCTACATATAATTGATCTTTGGAAGTGCTGAAGTTTTTACTGGATGACATCTTCAATTGGGCCTGTTATTTTTTTTTCCTAATTTTGTTTATAGCGATGTGCATATTAAAGTGGAATCCCTTTGAAGTTCTTCTCCCATCTATTTAAATAATGCCACATTAAATACCTCATTTTCTGCAAAGGACATTTTTCTGATGAGTATGTCACATCAGCTTCTGTTTATAAGATTACTGGGTAAAACAGAGTAACCGTTCTCAAACTATGGTGCTCTTTGGAGCTCAATAGGCTCAGAAAACTTTGTCTTAACTTCAGTGATCTCTACTGAAGGACTCAGTACCCTGCTGCTGCTGCTTTATGAATTATTTTCACTCTACTGTCTTGAGAAATCAATTTTTGTGCATTGTTTAAATGTTTATATGTGGAATTCAACCCCTAGAGAGTCTGCCTTTTTGGAAAAAGTATGTACTTAGATAATGGATATTTTAATTCCTTCCCTGTCAGTTAATGCCCTTGGAATTTTAGATAACTGAATGTATATCTTTTTTTTCCTTACTTGTGAAATGAATTGAACAGAAAAGTCAAGTTATATAAATATGAACAAAGGCATGGAGAAAAGGGAGCTTTTGTGCTGGCGGGAATGAATATTGGTGCAGCCATTATGGAAAACAAGACTTTGGAGAAGAAAATTATACAGAACTTGGACTTGGAATAGGACCCATCAATTCCTCTTCTGATTTATAGGCAAAAGACAGAAGATAACCACCATGTACAGATGCACTAACCGCTCATGTCCATGGGACATTATTCATAAGTGTTACAGTATGGAAACAACCCAAGAACCCACACAGATAAATGGTAAGGAAGCCACGATGTTGATGTACAATGGAATATTATTCAGTCTTTAAAAAAAAAAAAGAAGAAGAAGAAGAAGAAGCTGTCACTTGTTACAGTGCCTTTGAAACTGGAAGAGACAATGCTAGGCAAAATAAACCAAACACAGAAAGGAATAATGTTACAGGATCTTATAAATAGGGAATCTTCTTTTAAAAAGGCACGTTTTACAGGATTGTTATAAATGGGAAAATGATATATGAAAAGTACAGAACTGAGTGTATCATAAAACAGAGACACTGGACATGATTTTATGGCATTCTTTCTTCATCGTGAGCTCTAGGAAAGTAACAACTCCAACTAAACTACCCCCAGGAAGATTCTGCACTCTGGCTTCAGTCTCACTTTTACAAGAAATAAGTACTACATGTACCCTTGCTGGGATAATCCATTGACCCTCCACACAAGCAAAGAATCAAATCATTGATCACGAGGCTTCTGAAGATTCATTCCTCTTTACTTCCTCTTCTAAAACAAATAACAACTCTCTTCTAAAATCTAGTAGAATTTAACCTTTCCTTCAAAACTGGACAAAGTGCTATGTGCAGATTCATAATAACTAGGGAGTCTTAAACTAAGGCATAATAAAGACAGGGTAGAAGTAATTTTACAAGAGATTCATGGAAACCATGGCAAAATCCCAGAAAACTGAACTGGAAAAGGAAGGGAAATGGTTTGTTTTACTAAAATCCATGTGTTTTGTATACTTCGAAAATATTAAGGTCAACCTGGGATTGAGGTGGAAGAACATGAGTATTCAATTCATGCTTGGTTGAGCAACTGGGTGGTGGTGGCACACTCCTTTAGTCCCAGCACTCAGGAAGCAGAGCCAAGCGGATCTCTGTGAGTTCGAGGCCAGCCTGGGCTACAGAGTGAGTTCCAGGACAGGTTCCAAAGCTACACAGAAAAACTCTGTTTCAAAAATTAAAAAAAAAAAAAAAAAAAAAAAAAAAAAAAAAAAAAACTCATGTTTGGTTGGAGAGCTTTCTATAAAACTCTGACAGTTCACATGTCTCGGATTCTAATAATGAGCCAGGGTGACACAGACATGACTAGATCATTTTCATAAAATAAAGACAATTAATATATAATATACCACATGTAATGTGTTGAGTATGTGTCTGGCAATTCGAAGAAATCATTCGAGACTACTAACATCATTATGTGTGTCGTTGATATTTTTATCTCCCTCTGTATATAGAATTGTTCTCATTTTAAAGAAGAGCTCTTAATATTCACATTTTCAGGTCTTTGTTCCCTTCCAGAAAGTGGCTTCAGGTGTTCTATCTCACCAAGCCCTCTGCCTGGAGCCTTGTGGGCACAGTGACAGTGCACTGGCTAACTACCAGCATACCAGGAGGGGGACAAGCTTAATTGCCTGAATTCTGGCGTCACAAAGCAGCGTTCACACCTAATGCTGGAGCAGCTCACATCTGTGGCTGTCAGGTTCCTGCCTTGCAGATGAAGAAATCAGCTGTGCCTGGTCCCCTCAGGACACCCAGGGGGTCCAAAGCTCATACATAAAGTCAAAACACATAAACCAATTTCCATGTAGAATACAACTAACATATTCATTTAATATGATAGCTGCTGAAAACTTATTGCCCATATTATTTTAAGCTTCTATGCAGGTTATTACAAATCTGTTTAGGAAAAAAAATTGATGAAGCTGTTAGGTCAAGACCAAATTCCCTTTGTTCTATTTGCAAGCATAGTCATCTTTGTGAACATTTTCAGTACCCAGAAAAAAAATTTTTCTTTAACGTTTGGTCAATTCATGATACTACCTCAGGCTGTGAAGTGGGTGTGCATGCATGACTGTACACACACACACACACACACACACACACACACACATACGCACACGCACACACACACACATATGAAGTACATATGAACTACATGAATGGAGAGGGGACTTAGCAGTTTTTATTACTAACGGGTTGATTCTTCACTTTGTACATAGAAGACATGTATTTTTATTGCTGTGACATAATAAGGATCACTGGTTGATGATGATCTGTGCAAGAATCCACAGGATGCCATGCAATAAAGTGCCATGCTTGACTTCACATCTGAGAGCACAAACTGGGTTCTGATAATGACACCTCTGACTGTGAGATTTTAATTACTCAGCGCCCACTCAGTACCTTGTGTGATTTTGCAAATTTTCATTAGATAGAATTACTGTGGACTGTTCCAGTTCAGCTAAGTTCCAACTATGTTTCTGTAGAATTTTCTTTGTATGATTCTTGGCTAATGTGACTGCATACTTGTGTGAGACAGGTTAATGTGGAAACAGATGAAAACCAGTCATCACTGTGCTTAGAGAAGCTATACAAGGTGCCTTGGCCCTTGGCCACAGCTGCTCTTACACAGTTCACTTCTTGGTCTACTTGTAAATCTGCGGCTATAACTTCACCTGGGTCTCCTTCTCCAAGCTTATTTGAATTCTGAACGAGAAATGTGTGCAACTTAATTGCCCCCCAAAGTACACTATTTCTAACTAGTTTGGAAATGACCTCTACTTCCAAATTCACTTGAACTTAAGACCCTTGGATCAGTGTTTTAAATCATAGGTTTCAAGTTGCTAGTCAATTTATTAAATTGAAGTCCCTATTTTTTGGATAAAGTACTTAAATATATTCTAGGGGATCACAATGACATCGAATATACACTGATTAGAATTAAGATTTAGTGACACTGAGTGGCTACTAAGGACCCTTAATTTTGTCATCATTGTTTTGTTTTGTTGTTATCATCATTAATATAGTAGGAGGAAAAAGGAAAGGGATGACACAGGAAATAAATATGAATCAACAGGTAACTCCAAGCCAAGGCCAGCCTTCTATGTACTAGTCAATGATAATACATTTTCAAGTTGCAATTGAGGAATCTTCCCAGTGAAACTCCCAGGTGGTTAGAGAATATGTAGAGAGTCAACATACAAGAATTTCCTCTTTGCTCTCATTACACCTGCATTCTTGTGTAAGAGACCATGGTTCCACAAACCCATGACTGTTACTGTATATCTTGGCAGTAGTAGTTCTGTGAACTGTTACCCTATAAGAAAATTTACCCCATAAGAACTTTTTTTTGTAAAGCTGACACCTGATGTAAGACATGAATATTGATGAGGCGGTGAAGCTTGAGATGCAATGTTCATCACAGCCAGAGAATGAGGTACAGACAATGCTAGAGTTAAAATTCTTATAGATTTCTACTTTATAACTATGAAAATTATTTTTCAGATACACATTTATTCCTTTTTAGCAAGATATGAGACAGACGTCTATTAAAGTATCAGATGATAAAAGTGGTAGTCATTCTTATTTTACATGATATCTTTGTTTTTTCAGAAATGTGAGTAGTGTCTTGCTCATTGATGGTTCAATCAGATTATGTCCACAGGCATGATGGATCTTCAGAATGTGGACACTGGCAAAGGCGATGGAGTCTATGTGTGGTGGAATATAGTGAAGTTCTTACAAAATTCTCATGATTTTAACCAAGCAAGCAAAATATTAACATGAAAACATCTTCAATTAAATCCATGTATCTTCTGCTAGGTTGTTCTCCCTCTCTTAGGTATTTTCCTTTTAACATACAAATGCTCAGTTCTCCCAGGAAAGCCATGTAATTTTGTGAGAAATTTCTGAATATCTTGCCTTAAGTAATATAAATATCATTTTACTTAATTCTGTAACTTACAATAATAAATATATTTCTAGGATGACTTAAAGATCTCCCACCTAGACAGATAACAAGCTCTTGTTTTAACTATACAAAATGAGAACAGTTTTCTCAGAATAAGCAAACTGTTAGTGCCAACTGCTAGTTCCCTTTATTGACAAGTGACTTGATTTCCTTTGTACTCATCACTCTTAGAAACTATTCAAGAAAGCTAAGATCTTCCATTGGTGATTTAAAAACCTTCTTTATATATCTTTCACTTAATGATAAGGTGCATATTTTTTATGGATAAAAGCTATATTGACAGAAGGACCAAGGCTTACATGGATATGGGTGTGTCTATAAATCAGTATCAGGGAATATTTGAGCATGATGGAAGTGGTTGCAGCTTGGAAAAAAAATCTCCTTTCTTAAGCTTGGAGAAATTTAAAATGCTAAAATCCCTTATATTGTTCACTATAATGAAACAAGGACAGAAGCAGGGAGAAATTTAAAGACTGATGAGATAAATTTCTGCATATAATTGTCACTAAGAAGTGGAGGATATCTCAATGAAAAGTTTTCATACTGTGACATTTACAGTTTCTTTATGATTTTCTGATCAATATGAGACTAAGTAGTCATGGTGGATGACCCATCCCATCAGAAGGGCATTACATCAGGATCTTCCTGCCTAATTTCTTCCAAATGATAAAAACAATGTCATCCAGAATTTCAAGAAATCTATAACTCTGGTAAGACAAACAGAGATGAAGGAAACTCTATTCTGAGTCAGCTAAAATAGTGAATGATTAGAAGAAAACAATTTGAATATTATATTTTCCTATGTTCAATGGCACTTTACACTAATAAAATAAAGACTAATATGAAATAAGTAACAAAGAGATATAAAATAAGATAAAAACTGGAAACAATAAGCCAGAAAAAATAAATTCTAATTTCTTCTGAAAATAGAAAAGAGGGGTCTAGTGATATAGGTCAGTGATAAAATACTTGCTTGGCATATGAGATATTTAAAGCTCTTGAATACATCCCAGCACCACCAAAAAAGACAGAAACAGAGAAAGAAAGATGGATATATACAAGGTCTAAACACTTAACTCAAATATACTAAAACTCAACTAATTTGATTTTCAGAAAAGTAGAAACAATAGAATATTACTAGTTTATTCTATTTAAAAGTCAATAAAATACATATATTTGGGAATAGATTAAGTTCATATATCAAAAGCATTTATGGGACAAAATAAGAAAAAAAGTGACACATCAATCTCTGATATCTTGTGAATAGAAGATTCTGAATGCTCTACAAGAGTTATTTATTAAGGCTTTGTACTTCCAGCTTATTCTCAAACATATACACATGAAAAGTTGAGGCAATGGAACACTATTAAGTAAGATAATAGAATTATCAGAGGAGGTGCTGAATATCGTATTCCATCTTAGTGCCACATGGTACAGCAACACTGAGCTAGCACCTGCCTGTCAGTTTTTAAGATCCATACAAGTTACAAATGCCAACTTACAGTGAAGACCCAGGTCAATGGAAATGTCCTTGTCTAGCAGTGGACATGCAAAATGGAGCAGCTACTTTGGAAGACAGTCCGTCAGTTTGCTCCCAAACTAAACATATTCTTGCTGTATATTGCATCAACAATGCTTCAAGGTATTTATTTACCTGATTGAACTAAGGTATTTTATTCAAAGGGTTCCAACTTTTCCCTCTTTACTCAACATAGTAATGGAAGTACTAGACAGAGCAGTTGTGAAATAGAAATGAATAAAAGAATGTCAAATTGAAAAATAGAAAGTCAAAGTATCACTGTTTGCAGATGATTTATCTTAGAACTAAAAAAATCAAAAGAACTAAGACACACACAGACATGTGCACACACGCATACACATGTACACACACTTGCACACATGCACAAATTTAGAGCTAATAAAAGAAGTTTGGCAGTTTTATCATATAGAATCTGCCAATAATAGTGAATCATAATAAATAAATAAATATAAGAAGCCATACCATATATTATATATATACACAACTCCCTTCAAAATTCCTGAGACTAAATACAAATATTTAAAGAATTATAATAAAAATAATCAGTCATTGAAAAAAGAAACTAATGGGGACACAAAAATAATAGGCATACCATGTTCATGGACTAAAAGTATTAATTTTGTTAAAATGTCCTTACTACCCCAAATAATCTACAGATTAAAAAGAATATTTCTTAAAATGCTGATGACATCCACAGAACCTAAAAAAAAAAAATCTATTCTAAAATATGTATGTGGATGGAAGAAATCCAATACCACCTTGAGTAAAAGAAACAAAATAGGAGATCTTCCATGGTAGGAAGCCAGATATAATTCAATGTCATGATAATCAAATGTTTCAAGTATTATCATAAACATTGTGTAAATATAGCAGTTCTGGTTTAATTCCGTTAGCTGTTATAAACACTGTGACCAACAGCAACACAGGGGAGGAGAATTGGTTTCAACTTACACAGTCCATCATTTAGGTGATTCCGTGTAAGAGCTCAAGAAGGAACTAGGAGACAGGCCTGCTTGCTGTTTCATAAAACATTCCTTATGACAAAGAAATTTACTCCTGAGCCAAAGACATGCAGCAGAAACCATGGAGGATGCTGCATGATAGCTGGCTCATAGGCAAGCTAGAAGAACTCAGCTAACTTTCTTATACAGTTTGAGGCCACAGACCCATGGATGGTACACTCCCTGTGGATTGAGCTATCCTAAATCAATTAACAATCCAGACAATCCCACAATCATGTCCAGAAGCCAAACGGGTGTGTGCACACTCTCTCACCTGAGACTCCTTTCTCAGGTGACTCTAGGCTGTGTCAAACTGACAACCAAAGCAAACCAGGACAGTTGCCAACTGACCTCCATCAAGGTGATTGAAATCATACACTGGAGAAAAGACAGTTTTTTCAATACTCAGGACACTGGGCATTTCACATGTGGAATTAGTAATCTAGATCCATATCTCCATTGTTTAAAAATATGAATTCAAAATAGATTAAAAACTGAAAGCTGAAAACTTGAAAGAGTAAAAGTATTGGACAAACCATGAAGAGGATGTTTCTGGTATTGTACATGCAAGGAGATGTAGATAAGAGCTCTAAAACACAAGAAATGAAAGTAAAAATAGACAAATAGGGTTTCATCAGACTGAAAAGCTTCTGCACAGGAAAAGACAGAACCAAATGCAAAGATGACCTACATATGGAAGAACATATTTTTGTACTCTATCTTGACATTCTTGTTGATAGCCAAAATGTATAACCAGCTCATAGAACTCAGCAATCTGATGTTCAAAGGGGTAATGTTGCAAGAGAGATGTCTTGGCATTAAAAGGTCATACTCCTCTTGCAGAGAACTGAGTTCAGATCACTACACTCATGCTGGGAACCTCACGGCCATATGTAACCCCAGCTCTAGGGGATTCAGAGCCCTCTCATGGCCTCAACCATCACTAGCGCTCATGTATACAAACACATGTACAGGAATACCTAGACAAAATTAAAATGTAAATCTTAATAAAAAATGGAGAACAGAGCTACATGGGCAGTTCCCAAAGAAAGCATACAAAAAGCCAACAGGTATACTTTAAAATGGTTCAAAACTCATTAAATCTCACCAATAATCAAAAAATACAAATCACAATCACAATGAAATAGAACATAACCTCATCACAGAAAGAATTGCCAAAACCAGAAAGACTAAAAGAAATGGAATTACCACTCAGAGGCAGAGTGCAAGTGTGTGGCCCAGGGTTCAACCTCAAGAGCTGAAAACTCAAAGCACCATACAAAATGACCAGATAAAAAGTTGGCACTGTTCATGGGAAAAGAACAGTAATTATGGATTATATAAATAATCTTTAAAATTACCGTATGGTGCAGCATTTCCATCACAAGAGTATCCAATGAAAATAAAGTCAGTATGAAAAAGAAACCATTGTTTTCATTGAAGAAATATGCCAATAGCTACAAAAGGGAAACGATCTAACTATCCATTACTGTCCATTAACTGATGACGTGATAATAAAATATTTATATATAATGCAATTCTATTCAGCCATTAAATGAAAATCTGTTATTTCTGACAAGATAGAAGATATGAAATAAGAAAGTAAATAGAGGAAGACAGAAGTCATCATAAGATGTAATTCACATGTCAAGTCTAAAAAATGTTGATATAAAAGTTGTGGAAAGAATAGTAATTCCAAGCCAGGTGGTGGTGGTGTACCCTTTAATCCTAGCACTTGAGAGACAGAGGCAGATGGATCTCTGTGAGTTTGAGGCCAGCCTGGTCTATAGGGTTAGTTCCAGGACAGCCAGGACTACACAAAGAAACCAAGTCACAAAACAAACAAACAAACAAAATGGTAATTTCAAAGCCCAGGAGGAGTAGAGAAGTCATGGGACATCATTTTCGTGATGAATTGGTACAAAATTCAGATAGAACAAGAAGTTCTGGTATGCTATTACAGAGTAAGGTGAACATGGATTTAAAATAATAAATTCTATAAGGGAAAAATCTGGAATAAATGATGCTGAAAGCCTTTATCAGAAAGAAAAATGAGCAAGGAGGTATGTACGCCTACAAGGATTTCATCATTTAATATTGTGCATATGCATTCAATACTCTAAGGCACCTCATGAATACATTAGTTTTCTGCATTAAGTATCAATTTAAAATTTTATTGAAAAGGAAATTATTCTCAGAATAATATGCACATTTAATGGCAGTGCTTTTATTGGTAATCATCGTTGAGTCAGCAAATGTGGTAATTAGTCAAAACAAATCAGGGCACAAAAATCAATAAACCTATACCTGGAGTAAGAGTAGAAGGTTGTCCTAAAGTGCTCACAGTCAAGTGGGACTAGAGACCTAAGAGTTCATGAAAGAGCAAAAGGCAGAGGTCAGTGGGAAGTCAATAAAAAAGTCTTAGTTGGAAAGTTAATTTTTAAAAATAGAATGATAAAATGATGAAGACAGAGTAAGAAGAAAGAAAACATTACTGCATTCTTCAGGCGTTAGGGGCACTGGTGATATATCCCTTCACCTGAGTTACAATTACAATGACAAATATTTCCAATGAAATATCATTTGAGGACTCTACAGTATACTGTAGACTTGGCCCTTCCAGGGAAAATCTCCAGTATTTATTACAGACAGTTTATACTAAATTCAGCGTGTTGGACAGTTGCAATACATCACGCCTCCCACCCCAAAGACTCAGCAATCACTGTGTAAGAGGGGCAGAAAGACTGATAGAGCCAGTAGTAGAGAATGTCTGCAGAAAGTGATTATTTGCTGGAAACAAGAGGAATATTGCACATATGATATGAACTCGCAGCAGCTGGAACTATGTGCACAAGACCTGCAAACTACAAAACCCCTACATGGAGAGGGAAGGGACTCACAAAGTTTCACATTAGCTAGCTGTCAATAGTTGCTAAGGGATGGAGAGGAAGTTTTCTCCAGAGATCCAGCCCCTGAAGGCCTACTCATGCTACACCTGTAGCTGAGAGATTTCCTATGTTCCACCCAGTCTGAAGCTGCTCAGACCCAAGTAAACACACAGAGGCTCATATTAATTAAAACTGCTCGGCCATTAGCTCAGGCTTACTACTGACTAGCTCTCGCACTTATATTCAGCCCATTTCTGTTCATCTATATGTTGCCACATGTTTCGTGGCTTTACCTGTATGCCATTACATGTTGCTACCTGGACACCAGGCTGTCATCTCCTGACTCAGCATTTCTCTTCCTAGAATTGCCCTTGTCTGCTTATCCAGCCTATCAATGGCCAATCAATGTTTTATTAAACCAGTATACAAAAGTGTTATTCCACAGCATACATCCATGCACGTACAGGCAGCAATAAGCCAACTCAATAGGATTTTTTTAAGAACACATGATATAGGCAAGGAAAAGTGATGAGGGATCAGATAGAATAAGAGTAGGAAAAGAATGGGGAGCTGAGTTTGATCGGAACACATTATTTGTACACATTCAGTTCTCAATTAAAATTTTTAAAAAGGAAATAACAGGGTTTAAAATTAAAATAATCAACAACAACAAAAATAAGACAGTAACATATACCTATCCCCACCTGTCATCCACACAACAAACATCAGCCATGTGTTCATAGAATATCTTCCAAGTAGCATCTAGAAGCCAGAGAAGGAAAAAAAAAGGATAATGTCTGAATATCACAGATCCTGTCCCTCTGTAAAAATTACTGAACTTGAAGCCAGAAGTATATAGGAGAAGGTCAACTTTGATGCTACACCATCTGTGTCATTGTAAGTCCTTCCTTGTCAGACTCAAATACCTTTTTTCCCAATTTTAGAAATCAGACAATAACACTTGCACATTAAAAACCACTGATGCCATGGTAAAACTTATAAAGTAATTGAGAATGCCCAGACACAAAGTCCTGAGAAGACCTGTTCATACTTCGAGTGGGTACTCAAAGAAACAGCCTCTAACAAAAACCAAACAAAAGAAAAAACAGTAACCAATTAAAAAAAAAAACTACAGAAGAGGGAGGACTGGATCCATAAGTACTGTATTATTAGTACCCAGTTTTCAACCAATATAACAACCATACCAAGGAATGAGAAAGCATGATTCATGCCAGAGAATAACCAAGACTCATATAAACAGCCCATTAAAATGACCTGGGGAGGTCAGGGGATGTAGCTTGGTGGTAAAAGTAGTAACTTAGCATTTGTGTGGCCCTAGGACAAAAGCCCAGCAAAACACACACACACACACACACACACACACACACACACACACACACACACACACACACACTCACATCATGCACAGATATTTTGTGATGGTACCCTTAGTCAACTTAATTGGGTTGAGAGTTGCCCAGGAGATTAGTAAAACACAGTCTGAGTGTGCCTGTGAGAGTGTTTCCAGATAGGATGGATATGTGAATATGTGCATCTTCATCAAATTGGCTGAGGCTTGGGTATAATGAAAGTGAAGGAGGGATCCAGCACTCTGCTGGTAGCAACACCTGTGAGTATCACACACCAGTGTTTTCAGCTTTTCAATGTGGAGTCACAGAAGCAACTCCCCAAGGGAATTCCAAGTCGTCAACCTCAACCTGGGCCTGCATCACTCCTTCCCTTACTGTTGAGCTTCTAGCTTCACGACATAAGCAGCTACAAGCACTCTAGCTTGCATGCATGCACACAGTCATTACTGGACTATCAAGCTTCTAACTGGGTACCAACATAATAAATCTCCTTATGGACACAATTTTGTTGCCTGTTTTTTTCTTTCTTTCTTTCTTTCTTTCTTTCTTTCTTTCTTTCTTTCTTTCTTTCTTTCTTTCTTTCTTTCTTTTTTGAGAAAGAGTTCAGTGTGTAACAGCTTGGTATAAACATAATTTTATAGAAAATTGTCCACGTGTGTTGATTCTGTTTCTCAAAAGAGCCCTGGATAACACAGACTGATGGCAAATCTAAGTGTCTCAGTTAGAGTTGCTATTGTTGTGATGAAACACCATGGTCAAGAGTAAGCTGGGGAGAAAAAGGGTTTATTCAGCTTACATTTCATATCTCTGTTCGTCATCAAAGGAAGGCAGGACAGTAACTCAAACAGGGCAGGAATCTGGAGGTAGAATCTGATGCAGAGGCCATGGAGGGATGCTGCTTACTGTCTTACACCCCATAGCTTACTTACAAAACCCTGGACCATCAGCCCAGGGATGAAACTACCTACAATGGTCCAAGCCCTTCCCCATCAATCACTAGATAAGAAAATACCATCCAGATTTATCTAGAGCCCATTCTTTGTGAGGCATTTTCTTAATTGAGGTTTCCTCCACCTTTAGCTTATGTCAAAATGACATAAAACTATCCAGATCACTAAGCAATCACATTATAATAATTGTATAAAAGATGGTCATGGAAGATCAACAAAAGACATTGGAAAAGGTCAAAGAAACTCTGTGTGAATAAAACAGAGCACTAATAAACAGTTAGAAGGCCTGTACTTTATCTTACCTGGAAACGCTGAGAACTGATAGGAGTTGGTAGCAGATCTGAAAAGAAAACAAAAGTAAATTTCAAAAGAAAATTTAAACTCAGTGAAGAGATGGGAATGTACATTTAAGGGAGTAGAAGAAAAAAAATCGATGGTTTGGAAGATAGGGCAACAGATGTTATCTAGCTTTGAAAACAAAGAAACAAAGATCCAATACAAGTAATAATGTCAAATGAACCCAAGGGAAAGGTCACCTGTTACCACTTGACCCATGCAATGCAGGAACCATCAAGGAATCCCTGCAGAGTGAAATGAAAACAAACAGGAAAATACACCAAAACCATCTGAAAATTAAAATTTCAATTAGGATTAATACACGGGAAACTGTAACATATAATATTATAATTTTCTTCTTTCAGTTTTGAGAATATATTGTAATGTCATCATTTCCCCCTTGCTTTTTCTTCCTCCAAACCCTCCCATATATCTTTTGCTTTCAAATTCAGTCTTTTTCCCTTAATTGTTATTGTGTGTGCGTGTGCGTGTGCGTGTGCGTGTGCGTGTGCGTGTGCGTGTGTGTGTGTGTGTGTGTGTGTGTGTGTGTGTATGTGTGTGTATAAATATAACCTACATGGACTGTATAATGTTACTCATTATATGTTCATAGCTGGCCATTATTTGTAAATCCAAATTGTGTTTTCTACATATTTTAAAAGAGCAATATATTTGAACTGCTTATTAGTTTATGATGCTTACAGTCCAAAGAGATGGAAGCCATAGGACCTGAGTACAGCTAATATAACTTCAATTCAGAATATTATGACTTTAGGATGTTAAATTTGCTCCTTGTTAGTAAATACAAAGAAAATATCTCTGGGTTATACGTAGAATGAAACAAGTAGAATTTAAAATAATTCATTAGAAAAAAATCAATTGAACAAAAAAGGAAACACTAATGCATGAAGCAAAACACAAAAATTGCTATACAAAGAATTTAGTAATACATAAACATCAGTTCTACTTTTATAAACTAACAATAGGCATGAAATGATAATTACAGAAACAATTTCATTGACAATAGAGTAAGTAAAATGCATAGGAACTAACAGGTAGGGAGAAAAATGGAGTGGTTTTAGCAGAGTACTTAATCATCACAAAGAACTGTGGACACGTACTGGCCACTCCTGGCTGCCTTTAGTCATATTTACAGTTAAGAGTCAAAAGCAAAATGAGACAAAAGTTAAGGGAATTGGAACATTTTCAGTATGGCAGCAAGGACAGAGAGTTTCCTTTGTTTGTTTCAGTAGCAATGTGAGAGAGAATGAATCAGTGATGTGTCCCAGCAACCTCTGGCTAAAGAATTTAGTGCAGATAACAGTGAGCAATAGGGAAAAGGCCTGAAGACTATCTCTGATACATTTGATGCCATATCTTTACAGGCTCAGAAGCCTTCCAGGGCAGCATCCTTTGAGGAAACCATTCCTGGATACTCCTTCACAAAGGCACACTGCCCAATGGCCTTGATCGTTGAAATATTTTATGAGGAGACTTACTTCTGTCTTTCAATTCTGTAAGAGGTAGCTAAGACTGCACGTTGATTAAAACATTAATTTAATCAATTTGATTTAAAAGATGCAGTGAACAGTACTGAGTATGGATGACTGAACAAGCCATAGTACATGACTTGGAATTTGCAAAGAATAGTAGAGCTTGTGAACACTTAAAACCAAACACTCAGAAATTTCAATAAATGTGTGGTCAAGTTGCATTCTACTGTTGACCCTTTAATAAAGTTCGTCATGGTATGGTGACACCTAACCATAAAATTATTTTTGCTGATAATTTATAACTCTAATTTTGCTACTACTATGAACTGTATTGTAAATATTTGTTTTCCAATGGTCTTAGGTGACCCCTGTTTAAGTGGTTATTTGAACACCAACGGTGTCACATCCATATGTTGAGAACTACTGTATTAGTGGATAAAAATGAGGCTGAACAGCTTGGTAGAATGAAAACTAAAGGAGAAAGCATGAGAGGGAATATTCAAAGGGAACTCAAGAGTAGTCTCTTAATTTCTTGAGTTGTTGATATTTGGCATTTGTCTGAGAAAAACTTCAAATAAGCACAGTGCGAGAAGCTATTGTTAGCCAAGAACATGACATTTGAGTCTCAAAAACATGATGTTTTTCTTGCTCTTCTTTTAGGTTAGCTGAACAAAAATAACTGAAATCCAGGACAAAATGGACTCTTGGAGAACAGCTCTTCAGTAGAAATTAAAATATAATAAGAGAAAAGCTGGAAACCAGTTATCGGAGACTGTGTGCATTATTTCTATAACAAGATAGATTTTGTTGGGATTTTAATAGTGAGTGAAGTTAAGGTCAGTTTGATATAGTCAACAAGTGCAGGGCACAAAATAAGGATACATATTTTCATGCAAACAAACCATACACATCAAAAGTAACAAAATAATGTTTCTAGAATTTACCATTGACTTTCTGCAGATTTTATGTGAAGTACACAGGTAAAGGTGATGAATTTTCTTTCTCTTTCTAAACATTTGAACAAGATTCTTAGTCTTCCCATGGTGGTTTATAAATGTGCTTGCAAGAGTAGTAACATACTTCTTCACAATTCATAGTGAAGATGGAGTGGATACAAATGTGAATGAAAGTAAAATGGGAAATAAGATGTTTGGTTTTGGGGAAAGATCACACATTTCTAAAAGGTTGATCTCAAATATCATAAAATACAAAAATTGACATTTCTAATTTTAATTACGTCTTTACTTAATGGTAAATCTCCTTTCTGTCATTTAAAAATATTTTATAATAAATACACAAGTAAAGTACACATGTATTAAGATATTGTTGAAGAATAAATGAAATTGTAACATTCTCCATTTCATCAATTTCAAGTTAGATCAGATATATCACAAATCCCTGAACATGCAAATCACCTAAAAGTAAAAACTGCTTCCTTTTTGTTTTTCTAAAAAGGACCCTTTGATTAAAATGAATGAATCTATTTCTGTATAAAATCATGTCAGTGGACTATGGAACAAGTTTTCCTTCCCACAAAATCTACCTGAGCTTGGCAGCAGCGGAGGAATAGATGAGATGGCACCGGTGCTGACGTTCACCGAGAGAACATAATTTCGTTTTATGGGCTGCTACACTGCTAGACAATATCCATTTGGCACAAAGACTAATACTATGGCTTTTCTCATGTCTACTTTGAAAAGTTTTGCTTTACATTGTAATATTATTTTTTAAAATACGTTGGTTTCCAAAAGGTTTATCATTTGTTTATAGTTCAACACTAACCTGTGGCATGAGCCCCTTTACAAGCTCCCTTAGAACGCCAGGGATATATTAATTAAATCACCACGTTTGAAAGACAGTTTCCCTTTAGCTGTCTGTATTCTAGAATGCAAGTGTCATTTTTTAGAAATTCTTTATCTTTGGGCATAATTTTTAATGGGCCCCAAATACATGGGAAATATTATATTTACATTAAAAAATATATAACTATAGGTTAGTAAAGTCAGTACATTAGGATAATCTAATAAAGAGTATGTGTCATTCCTGTAATCATTCAAATTTGAAATGTACTCAAATGTACATTTGAAAGGGAGAGGTGTAATTCTCCAGGGAAAATCCCACCAACTGGTTGTCCACTGACAAATTATCAACCCTGAAAACATACAGGTAGCATCATATGGCCTGATCAGGTTAATTTTGGAATATATATGTAGATACATATACATATTTGTATTAAATAACAATTAGTAAAAACATAATTAAAAGGCCATGAATTTGAAGAAGAGTAGGGAAGGGTGTATGACAGGCTGTGGATGGAGGAAAGGTAATAGAGAAATGTTGCAATTAAATTATAATCTCAAAAAATTGCTCTTTTCAGTACTTTAACTGGTAACCAAATAAAAATAAAAATATGCACATGTTACATCTCTCATTAACTCAAATATGAACGCCAATTATCTTGCTAGAGATATAGTGGTTACATAAATATCAATACTGATGTGTTCTCAGGAGCATCAAAATTTAGTGTAAGTTATCTGCACGGAACCAGAAAATGGTGAGCAATAAAAGGTGGTTCATTTCTGATATGACAACTAAATTGTGATCGTAAACAGTCTTCAAATTTTAAATCAATATGTTTTCTGTGCATTATGCTAAACCTACTTGCTGCAGCCTATGACCTTGATCTTGTATTAGGGAACACGCTCTGGAAGAATTAATCTTGAACTATTACATGGAACCTTAGGTTATTTTTTTTTCTGCCTCTCACTCACTATGCTACTCTCATCAAAAGAACTCACAATGCAATAGCAATATACTATACAATACATCCTTAACCTTGGGATTCTTGTAATTGATGAAGGTCTGGGATCAAGCAGCACATTCTTTGGCAATGCTAAAGTTATCTATTCCAGATAATAAACCGATAAAAATAAACTGGGTTCATCTGTCTCGAATCTTCTTCGGCCTGAGCCTACGCTATTAAGCAGGCAGTTTTCTGTCTCTTTATTCCTCATTACTTGCCATAATAAAGAAAATGAAATATATTGAGTGGATGACTGTGTCTTTCTGACTCTCCTTCTTTTTCAATTTCTTCCATAAAAGGGGGAAGAATGAAAGCTCAATAAATATGGCTGAGAGAAGGAAGCCTGTGTTGTTACTATATCACACATATTCTCACAGCCTTCTAAATCGTAAAACGTTAACAGCAAAGCTAAATCTTGACATGTTGATAGCTAAAACCATACCACAATATGGCACATCAATTGCCTGTTATGGCTTTGAAAACCAAAAAATATTCTCCTCTATGCCATTAACATAAATCATCCTGGTTAAATCACTTTAATCCCCAGGTAGTTATTTTTTTTTTCCTTTTTGTTTTGTTGGGGATTTTAAGATGACACAGATTTTGATGTCAGTTTGGGTTGGAGAAGGCATATCAGCTAGTGGATCAGAGGTGTAGATTTTCTGTGGAGTTATACCCATAAATCAAATTCAATAAACATGTCAGATGAACATTGTACATTAACCGACATACCAGCCTATGACAGAACTTTAAGCCATGTTTGCCCCAGTTTTCAGGAGAGCAGTTCAGTGCTGTAGGTCCATACACGTATGTTTTTGAAACAACTTATTTTTCATGACATCCATCAACCCATAGTTCTCTAAAAACAAACTTTTAGCGCTGTTGCAAACAAGGAAAAGTACCAGAATTAATAGAACTCCAGTGCACTGTAGACTATTTTTTTAGACATCATATAAATGGAAAAATACTGGAAGTAATATTTATTCCCAAGAGGCAGATATCAATTAATTACTTAAACATACAGCTAATTATCAATTTTCCTGTTTTTGATTTTTGGAAAGCTGAACCTGGTATCTGAAGCAAACAAGGTTAAGACCTCAACATCCTCTCTGCTAACCACAAGTGTTTGATTTCATTCAAAGCTGTTCTATCCTCTCACTGTGATGAATATTTTAATCCCTAAAGGTGGCAGCAGCCCATGTTTGCAAGGCTTTCGTTTTGAAAATAAACAGAGCTTTTAAAAAAATACCTCATGGGTTCAAATAGGGTAATCAGTCTTTGAGTTTGTTTCTCATGAGACTGCCTGTACATGCTGCTCCAGTCCATGAATTCTGTCTGTTGATTCCTGTGGTACCCATCTGCCTTCCCATCCTCTGCCTGGTTCCCCAATGTTTCCACTGTCAGGCTCTATTCCCTATTGCATTGAAACATGTTTTGTTCCTGAGTGTGGGAACTCATGGCATTCGGTACTGATGCATAATTTTCTTCAAGAAATGTATACCATGTCTCCCCACCGCAGATTACCGCAATTTTCAATTGGAAACCTCAAACCCTTTCATGAAAAACTTTGGGAGCTGAGAGTGTAAGTGAAGAATGAAAAGTGTATCCAGTGTTGGAGGACAAATGTGAATGATTTGGGGAAAGGATGCAGAAGGCGAGGGTAGGCGATATGGAATGGGGGATATCCTCAGCATGTAATATGCTTGTGTGAAAGCTTTTTTTTTTTTTTTTTTTAAAGAAGACTAAACCTTTGAATTTTAAAAGAGAGGAAAACAAAGAAGGAAAACTGATCCAGTTGACACTCAGTGACCTACACCCTAGAAAGTCACTATTTTCTTTGTGAACTCTTACTGTGGGCCTTCCCTGTGCATGGAATGCTGCATTGCATTCAATGGGAGGGTCTTCTCATTTAGCATGGCATTCTAAGGCAGCTGTACTGGAGCATCACTCTCTTGTTGCAGCTAATGTCCCTGTGCATAACTAAATTAGACATTTGAAGTCCTTTCCCCCCAACCCTACCCCAGATGTGATCATATGCATGGGTGAGTTTGGACAAGTTCACATGTGCACGTAGAGGTGAGAGGAGACCACAGTGTCTCTCCTTGCCCTGAGCCTTCCTTTAGACAGGCTGACTCTAGTCTGTGCCACTGTGTAGAGCATTCTGGAATCTTCAGTCTTAGTCTTAAATTTTGTTTTTTTGAACCTGAGACTGTTTTTCTCGCTGTATATCCCAGACTCATCTTCAAACTGAAATCCCCCTGCCTCGGGTTTTCACATAGAAATTATTACCTTCCTGGGTCATTAGGAAGTTTGCGGAAGCTGTTTTATACATACAAATCTCTTAACAGATATATGTTAGCAGCAGTTTTTAACATTTTCACTGTTGGGTGCTATTTTTCTACATATGTTTATATACCCCCCGGCCCCACTGAATGCCATGCAGGAATTCATTTACACAAAGGAATGTCCACAGTAAAACAGCTCACAAAGAAAGTAGTGTATGCCTAGAGTGTAGGTCACTGAGGGTCAACAGGCTCAGTTTTTTTTTTCTCTTTTCAATTTTAAAGTTTTAGTTTTGATGCATCAAATTTATTATTTATATTTTTATATTTTAATTTATTAACTTATGTAGTGCTTACTCTTTTGCTGTCTCTGAGAAGGCTTTTACTAACAATAGGTAACAAAGACTTCTTCCAATAATTTCTTCTAGTGCTGGATTTTTTGCTTTTAGTTACTTTGTCTATTTTGAGTTTTTCTCTAAGATATGAGGAAAGGGTCTAATGTCACTTTTTGCATATAGCTATCTAACTGTGTGAGCACAGTTTGTCCAGTTGAATTTTCTTGTGAAATCTTGTTACAAATTAATTGGCTATAATGTAATGATTTATTTGTGGGCATTCAGCTTTATTAGAGTAATCATCACATATCTATGTTGATCATACTGTCTTGACCACACTGGGTTTGCAATCTTTGAGGTTATAAAATGAGTCATTAGAAAGTCATTAGTATGAGTTTACTTATTCTGAGTCGCTTGAAATATGTGACTTTTAAGGTCAAATTAAAAAAAAATGTACCCGGAGTTTTAACAGTCAGGAGTTATACTTTATCTGCAGATAATTCACACAGCACTCCCATTAAGCATTTTTAAGTCTTCTGATACATGAAACAAGATGTGTTCAAGAAGTTTTACTTTGGGATTATTATCTGATTATTTTTTATAATATTTTACAATTTGAGAGTATATGTGCCCCTTTTTTTAAAATAAAATATTTTATTATTATTTTATGCTACTATTAATGGGCCTGTTCTCAACTTTTTATACATTGTTAATACATAAGTATAATCATACATTGAAATCAATACTTTTTTATCTTATATTTCAATGTTATAGAACTCATTATTTCTGAGGGTTGCTTTTTAGACAATCCCTCATCATATTCTATTCAGAAAATAACTACACATGTATTTTTCCAGATATTGGATACTAACTTAACTATTGCTTGTGTTCAACCTCTATTTTTATTCTATATTAATTTATCACTACTTGAAAACTTTATTCTTTTTTTTTTTATTTACTGGGTATTGTTAGCATTTTCTTTCTATTTCCTTAAACAAGAAAACTAGATTATTAATTGGATTGTTAACATAAGCATTTGGTACTTCCGTCTAAAATCTCTAACCGTGTTTCATAATTTGTACTATTTCTTTGCATTTTATCCACAAAAATATTTGATTTCTCTTTTATTCTTTCCTAATATACATTATTTATAAGTGTGTTGTTTAATTTTTTTATTTGTGTATTTCTCAAATTTCTGTTACTTATTTCTAATTTGATTTCATTGGGGTAAAAAGTAATCATTGGACTCTGCAATTCTCACATATTTAAAGAAGCTTATTTGGTGATCTAAAATGTGGTCTGCCTGTGGACATAGGGAAAATACATATTCAGAGGTTGTTTGGTGGACTGTCCTGATGCCTACTAGTTCTTTCAAGTTTAATAGTTGTTTTGTATTTATTTTTTGCTGGTTGGTTGTTGTTGTTATTGTTGTTTTGTTACAAATGTTGGTATACACACATACACACAGCATGCACATGGAGGTCCATATTGGTGTCGATTTTGTCCTTACCTTCTGCTTAATCTTGTGTAGAGTCGCTTGCTCACTGTTGTGTCCTCTAGGCTCCCTGGGCCATGAACTTCCCAGGATTCTCTGCTCCCTGATCCTGCCATATGGATGCTGGGATTACATATGTGGCCTACTCTGCTTTCTATGAGTTCTGGGAATCCGAACTCAGGTCCTTATGCTTGCTCAGCAAGACCCTTGTCTTCAGTCAACTTTCATTGTTTTGTTCAAATACCGTGTATCTCTTCATCTTCTGCTGACTTTCCTATTTATTATTGTTAGTGAAGAGGTGGATTTTACAGCCATTATTAATCCATGATCTCCTTTCAACTTCAATTCCTTCAATTTTTATTCCATGTATTTTAAGATAGGCTTACTAGCTAATCATGTATTTAGACCTATATGTCTTATATCTCTTCAGTGTTAATCAGTTTGCTAATGCCTTTTGTGTCTCACCTAGTTGCTAAGCTCTACTAACCACCAGCTTAATTCCCTCTGATATTTCATAATACTTTGAGCACATCTTGCTTAGCAGCCAAATCTAAACTTACGCTGCTCCTTTGCAAATCATCTTTTGATGGCATTCTCATTTGTCATGACTCCACAGTGGCTCTTCTTGGCTAGTTTTCCTCCCTCTGCTCTCTGTTAAACTAGTGCCCTAGAATTTAAGGAACTTAAGGTGTTGTCCCCAAGGTCACAGTTTACCATAACTATATTTTCCATTTCAAGATCAGCTTTGGGCTTAAACTTTCCCATGTTTGGGTTCAGAATTAGATTGTGAAGAGGTTCTTTTGTCTCATTTGTTTGTTTGCTTGCTTGCTTTTAGCTGCACCTTCTGTGGTCTACTCTTCTTCCTAAGCAAATTGCAAGCAAAGGATTGAGAATGGGAGAAAAGATAGTCTGGAGGGATGATACAAGTTGTTCAGTAGACAGTATCTTAAACCGGTGTGTAGGCTCATTGTTGCGAGAAGATTCACACTCGGTGTGTATGTCACCAGTGTCTATGAGTTCATTTGTGAGTCAGCCCTGTCAACTCATAGTTTTAATTTCCTCCAAAATGTAATGTCTATGTTGTGAATGCAGAGCAAACATAGCAGACACAAGCCATAATACTTCCTTTTCCTTCAGTATCATTAATTCTAATTTTCTGCTTACTATGGCTTCCCTATACAATCCAGGATCTCCTTAGGACATTGTCATCATATTTTCCCCATCCCCTCATTATGAGTCATTAAACCTTGGTTTTGCTTCTTAGATGCTGGTCTTCTTTCCTTTCCTATCACCACTGTCCTGATGCAAGTTGGTTGCTATCGTTCTCAGTTGAATTGTTACAGCAATCTCTTAAGGGGCCTTGAGTTCCTCATTTCTGTACAATGCAATGTCTCTCAGCACTTTACATGTTCTTGGGTCTTTCTTGGCATTGAATAAGTTAACTCATTGTGGAGACTGACATTCACCAAAAAGAAATGGGCTGTCTGAGACAGCCAAAGTCACTTGAATAAATATATTAAGATAACCTTCCTGGTGTGCACAGAAAAGAACAAAGTTGTGCAATCAAGGAAAAGGAGGTCAAAAGGATCAAAGTCATAGGCCAAGCTAGCAGTGGAGATTTAGGCTAGAAGGCAGCAAAGGGAAAATATAAAGGATTAATGGTTTTAGTGAGTGGGAGGGGAGAGAGAGGACATTAATTATATATTTGTGTGAAACTGTCAAACAATATTTTAAAAAAACAAAAAGATTCTGATTTGAGTAGTAAACTGTTTACGAGAGGGTAATATAATAATTAGCTTTCTATCTTAGAGAATCACACCACTGTGTTGCAAAGTACATAGCAGAATCAGTAACACTAGGTTTACAAAAGAAACATAGAGCAAAAACATTTCAGAAGTACAGGAGGAGTCTGTGTCAATTAACTCTGGAAGCTGAGAGATTGCTCACAGAGAATTACAGGAAGGGATTAGCACTGCAGGTCAGAGGGATATGTTGTAAATGGCTCCATGGTGCAGAGGCTGATGCCTGAGTATCTTTCCTAAGCATGGAGGTTGGATTAGTTTTAGATCACAGTGGGTCATTCATTCCATCCTTCTAGTTTCCAAGCAATAACAATACACAGATGTTAAGTGATTTGTCTAGAGCTTAAATGAGCAGAACATGACCTTTCAATATCTGCTTAAGCATGTTTTCCAATATTTGGCAATATACCTAGTGCCTTGTCTATTTCCTTGATATCTGAGAAGACATAATGAGAAAACACAGAGTTCTGCCTTCTTAGATGTCCTACAGGAGGATTAGGGTGATATGTATCAGACAATGACAGATTTGCCTTTGAGGATGTGGCCTAAAATTTGAGACAGTTACCATAATCTAATCATTGTATTTTTGAAATAAAAGTTCCAACTCCATCCAATTTCCTAATGTAAAAATACCCATGACATCTGACTTCAGTGATGTATGCATATCATTCATTGTCCAATGTAAAGAACTAATAGTTTTTGGTTTAAAATAAAGTAGTTCCCTTATATAAGTTAATACAGGAAAATTGAGTAATCAGTCTAGCTTCTTTTAATTGCCTGTGAGAGTTTACATATCAAAATGAGCATGGCACAATTTTAAAATAGAAAAAAATGCATAATAAGCACTTGTGCAAATATGAAGATCCATTATGTGTGTGTGTGTGTGTGTGTGTGTGTGTGTGTGTGTGTTTCCAACATTCTCTATTCTGAAAGAGTATAGAAAATAAACAGGAAAATGTATGGCACAGATCAGACTCATAACAAAATATACTATTGCTCAACAAACTAATTCAGTCCACATGAAGTCTTGATTATACCCCACAGTTATCCTATTTCATGGAATTTAAGGAAAGCACCAAGTTCTTGATTATTAAAATGCTTCACCAAGTCTGCTGATGAAGCAGAATGAAGTTTATAGAGGGAAGTTTTTTCTGTTTTTAAGCTTAAACTTTAAATCCATCTTTGTCGTAGAAACTTGATTAAAAATGCTTACTCTAGTTCACAAGGCTTCCACAAATAATTCCTTCCCTAACTTCTTGAACAAAACCTCTTGGTCTTCTCTGTTACTATGACTGTGAAGGTGATGTGTTCATTCCTGTGAAGCTAACCACAGGCCTTGCACTATGACAATATTTGTCTTTATAACTACTTTTCCTTGCTCCAAACAAGCACCCTTTTAAAGTCAGTCTCTTTCCACAAGCTTCTCTCAGCAAATATCTTCAAGTGTTGAACTTAGTTCATTTTGTGATCAACCACCCTACAGACACCAGCTAACTATAAACCATTCAGAGTTACCCTGTGTATCTTGCGCTCTCTGTCCTGAGACATGTTAACTCATCAAACATTGAATACCACAGGCATTAATACCAAATGAGACAAAATTTACTTTTAAAAGCGAATGAATTGCCCTCCTTTTGGTTCTGAAATCCATTTGGTTCCTTCTGCCGCCATGCCTCATCTTTCTAGATTTGGCATCTCAAGTGGCAAAGTTCAATAGGAAGGGTTGGTGCTGGATTCTGCCAGCCCTAAGGAGTCCCACTGCCTCTCTGGATAGTTTCATTTCTTTTAAATGGAGTTACTTGCTAAAACTTTGGTTCTTTACCTGGACATAGAGACCATAGTGAAATAATTCACAGTACAATTAAGGGAGAAATATAATAAAATTCTAAGACTTTCTAAATCCCTCAGACATACATAAAACAACTTGGCCTTCATAGAATCTGATGTCTCTGTCAGTCACTGGTGAGATGAACTGCCCTGGAGGAACTTCTAAGCTATAGCTTTCTCACTGCATGGGTGAGCAAGACTTATTACTTTTGACTGTATTCAATTTATACTCACCACCACACAGAGAGCAAATAAATGCCATAGAAGTCCACTCATATATAAAAACCACTAATAAATGTATCATTCAAATCACAAAACTAATTCAAATCACAAATAAGTATCATCTGCTTTATATATGGCAAGTTCATGGGGAATAATTTCCAGAGGGCTTTACACATGAAACAAAATTTGAGGCTCAAAAATAACTGGCCCAAGGTCATACAGCCAGTAGTCAAACACATGGTCTAGCCATACCACAGCCCATGTGGTTTTCAATTCATTCCAGTGACCTAAGGGAGCTCTCAGTTTAGAGGAGGAAGTGTACAATCAAATAAATAATTTCAAAATATAGCACAAGTTGAGGTTTTGCTTTAAAGTCTTCGGGAACATACTCTTTCACTGAGTTCCTCACAAATTCATGAAAACATCTTTTAATGAATTAACTTTTTCTTATTTTTATTCACTGGAATATTTTCTTCATAGACAGAGTCGGGGCAGATAATGAGACTCTCCAGTGCTATGGTTTGGATAGAGGTTACTTCATGGATGTTTAAGATAGAAATATATTTGACCTCAATTGTGACTATTATGAAGATGTGTATTACCCCCTCTTGGAGAAATTTGACACATAAATTCTGAATGAATGCTACCCACCTTGGAGTAAAGATGCAATCCTGATTCTGCCTGTTTGCAGATGGGATGAGATACAGTAAAGCCAGTGAAAGACTCTTACCTACTCATTAGGTACAGCATAACCCACTTTTCTCAATGTATGTTGGCCCTATACTATGCATAGAATGATCATAAATTGAAGTCCTAACCCTCCCCTTTGCCTTGAACCTCTGTTTCATGGAGGTGGTGGGGAAGGAGGTCATAAGTTTTATGATTTTTTTAAATTTTATTTTGTGCTATATGTCTCTTTGGTTTTAGATGAAGTTCATTCTCAAAAAGAAAAGTAGTCTGTGTGAATTTTAGTTCTTAAAATAAAGTCTTTTGTTGTTTGTGTGTTTGTTTGTTTGTTTTGCCAGATCTACCTAAGGATTCGAAATTCACTAAATAGAAAAGATAAACTTAGAGTGGAGAGGAATGAGTCATGGATTAGGGTAGTAGACTCTGGATGATGTCTCATTGTGGCAGGAAGAATCAGAAAAACAAAAGTAAAACAATAATAGTAATAACAATAATAAATTATTATATATAAGGAATTCTTGGCCAAGAACAGGCCATGTAGACTGGCTGTGAGGAGTTTAATAGTCCATGTTAGACTTTCTTCTTTGGAACATCAGGTAAAGCTTTCAAAGGTGATATGAATAGTTTTTCTTCTTTGATTTTGATTAGTTAGGAAGAAAACCAAACAAATTAAATTGTGAATAATTACAAAATAGTGCTTTTGGCTTTACACCTAAAAACTATGATCCTTCTTTTTCTAACAAAGCTTTGCTTGCTGATCTTTAAAATTTGCCTCATCAAGAAAGTATTTTACCTGTTTGAAGAAGAGTTGGTTAATTCTCAAGATGCTTTGTGCTTTCTGTCATTTTCTCATTAAATTTGTAGAAATAGCAAAGTATCCTAAACAAAAGAAAAGAGATTCTTCATAAGCCAAGGTATCATTAGCTTATGAAATTTACCGCTGCTTGGAAACACTGAAGTGGCCTAAAAAATTTAAATGAGATCATAAAACTAAATGAAAATTCATAGTTTTAAACTGTGTGGTAACTCAAACAAAACATAAATATATGTTTATGTGCTAGTTTGAATAAAAGTGGCCTCCATAGGCCTGTATATTTGAATGCTTGGCCACTGGGAGTGGTACTACTTGACAAGGGTTAGGAGATATGGCCTTGTTGGAGTAGGTATGACCTTGATAGGGAAGGTATGCCCTTGTTGGAAGAAGTGAGGCATTGGGGAGTGGACTTTGGGGTTTCAAATGCTCAAGTCAGGCCCAGTGTCTTTCTCTCACTTCCTGCTGCCTGTGGATCTGGATATAGAAAGATCAGGCTGCTTTTCCAGGACCATGTCTGCCTGCATACTGCCATGCTTTCGTCCATGTTGACAATGGACTAAACCTCTGAACTGCAAACTGTTACCAATTAAATATTTTTCTTTTATTAGTTTCTGTGGTCATGGACATCATCTCTTTATAACAATAGAACACTGACTAAGTCACTAGCAAAAAAAAATTGAGATGATCAATACATATATCTGGAGATAGAGATATCAGGAGATGGAAATATCTTCTGACCCAGTTTCAGATTACATCTTTCCACATCTATTAACACAATTTAGATATTTCCAAAAAGGTATAACCAGGTTATCTCTAAGGAGATTCTATATTCTGGTAAGATGACAATTAATACTATCACAATGCTACTTATAGTCAACTTTACACCAAAGCATATGACTTTCAAGTCATGACCTTCCACCCTTTGTCCACATAGGCTCATGGCCATCTTATAATATAAACATATTCTAATCAAAATCAAAAGGTCCTCTGTAGATGTAACCAATCGTATTATTAAAATAAGAAACACAGAGCCAAGGTAAAAGAGAAAAGCTGAGAGGTCAGAGCTCAGAGATAAAATCTTACCTCCTGCAGTGCTCCTAGCTTCCCCGAGAGAGGGAGGTACTTCCTGTGTCCCTGTTTAAATAATCTTTCTGTTCTGCCTTCTCATTGGTTGTAAACCCAACCACATGACTGCCTCATCACTGCCTGTAAGTACCGCCCTCCAGGTCTTAAAGGCGTATGTCTCCAATACTGGCTGTATCCCTGAACACACAGAAATCTACCTAGCTCTTCTAACCACCACGCTCTTGCTATGGCTCTAATAGCTCTGACCCCAGGGCAACTTTATTTATTAACATAAAATTAAAATAACATTTCAGTACAAATAAAATATCACCACATTTCCCCTTTTCTATTTTAATAAAAAGAAAAAAGGCAAAAGGTTATAACTAACAAAAGAAAAACTATATACAAAAGTACAATAACTATATACAATATATACAAGTAACAAATACCTAAACGATGTCTAGTCCATTTGTATTTGACAAATCAGAGAAAATAATTCCCTTATCTATCCTATTTTAGTAAGTTCAAAATGTATCTAATTCGCTTTCTATCCTAATTAATCTTCAACTATAACTAACTAATCTTCAACTCCCTCAGAGACCCAAGAAGGAAATAATATTAGCTAACAAAAATAAAAACAGGAAGTGCACAAAAGCAACTTCCAAAACTTTTGTGAGTCGACAGAAACAGCCAGCTGCCTGGACAGTCACCTGAGGTTTCTCTGCAGTGTTGGGGCATCATCTTCAGCCTATAGGCTTAGCGTATCTGACAGACTCATTTGTGAAGTAGGTTGTACACAAGGTCAACAGTTCAACCTCACACTGGGTGAGAGCAGTCCATGTACCAGAAACACCTGAATTCCACTAGTGTCATGTCATGATTCAGGATTTTAAATTCTGGAAATTGTTGATGGTTTTTGAATTCAGCTGTCCATTCTTCTTGGCTGTGTATATATGGCTTCATTTCAGCATCCCCTTCTTCTCCACATCCCTCTATTAAATGCCAGTCTACTATTGAGAGGCGTGAGCTTTCAGTTGCTGTTCCATTGCACAACAGAAGCCATCGGCCCACTGCCTGTTCAGCTGCCTTCTAAGAAAAGGGCACTGTACCTTTTCCAGATTGTGAAGGCCACTTCAGGGATGGTGCCATATTGTCCTGGCCTCAGAAGATGCCTTTTGATAAAGCCATAACCACACTTGTTTTGGCAGGAATCAGTAGTCCTTTGTTTCGTGTTCTGTCTGTCCATTTTGTCCTGTTGATTTGAGGATACTTTGTTGTCCAGTGGCTAACTTTTGCCACAATGAAAGTTAACTCCATATGCAGTTTCTTCAATGCCCATATTTTCTCTGAAGTAGATTAGTACTGCCAGGAGCCGACATGTCTCAAAAAAAGAAAAATTTCTAAGTTATTAAAACATTTTAAATGCCATATTCTGTAGATCTCTGAAGGGTTTGAAGATGACCTGTCTAAAATACATCTGCTCAATTTTTAAAACATATCTAATATGACTACAATTTCTATTGTAATGTCTAACTACTAACTTTCATTTCTTTATATCCTAATAGTTGGTAATAATGTAAAGTATTTAAAACTAGTAATTGTCTTTTTCTTTTCTTTTCTTTCTTTCTTTCTTTCTTTTTTTTTTAAACAAGAACCTTAAATCTAATCTCCTTTGCTTAGCCTTTTTCCTAACCCTTGACAACTTGTAACCTACCCCCCTAAATAATGAAAATTATCCCAGACCCAAAACCCATTAAAAAGAACCAAAAAAAAAAACCACCCGCCCCACACCACCTCTTTGGGAATGTGGGTGTCATTCTTAAAATTGCTTCCTGCTGGGTATGGGCGAAGTTATCTTTATCCTGAAAGAAAAATTTTAGGTTAATTGTCAAATTCTAGGAAAGGTAACTATATCCTTCATTATTATCCAGTCCATGTGTATTGCCAAAGTTCAGGGTTTATCTCAAGTCCTTATTTAAGTAGTCTTTGAGACTGGATCATCTCAGCTAGTCATCTCAAATTTGCTCTGAGCACCTTGTAGTTCAAAGCTGATCTGTAGATGATGTTTGTCAGTTCAGTGATATTATTATTGTCCACGTGGAATTGTTGTTGTTGTTGTTGTTGTTGTGGGGCCCCATCTTCTTTCCGGAGACTTCAGTTGATGTTAGGCCTGGCCGTGATTTCCTGCAGAAAACTGATAAGAGACTCGAACACAAAGACATATATATGCAGCTAACTGAAGCCTTTTTTCTAGAATTAGTTAGTACTCTATATGACCATTCATATCTTAACAAAGTTTAAAATGTATATATATATTAATCTTGTAAATTTTGATATAAAATTTATACTTTAAGAAAAGTTTAAAGAATCAGAATAGAATCAAAGAGTTGAGATTAGTAATAGAATAGTCCCTTAATTAATTTGGCTTTTGTCCTGTCCCATAGCAGAAAATGGCTCTTTCTGGCATGATACAGGGAGTTTGCATTTTCCTTTTAACAACATGCTTGAGTTTGAAGAAGGAGAGAGCCATTCTCCAACTCCAAAGTCAGCTTTAAATTTTAATTGAACTGGGACTATTAGAAAACCAATAGTGTTAAATCTTTAGAGAAAAGCAGAAACAAACATTTAAGAAGACATAAAATTTTTTAGATAATATATACCCATATGCCATATACTCCCATATACTCTGTTTCCTGGGATAGATGATTTGTCCCTTTTCTTCAGTTGTCTCATTTGTCTTGTGTCCTTCAGATTCCTTAACCTTCATTCTCCTAAAAGACAAAAACAAAAACCTTCCCCCAAGACTAATTTTGGGGATGTTCCTTTTTGGCAAGTTATTATCTGATTAAATGAAAAGACATGTGTTACAGGTACAAGTTAGTTTAAATTGGATGTCCATGCTGGTTGATGAACTATCACCTCCTCTAATTAAGAGGTTTCTCTTGTTCAAATCGAACCTTTATCAATTTTGATGGTACCCACAGCTTATCTTCTCCTATAGAAACAAAAGCAAAACCTCGTCCCCAACGTAATACATACCCTGGCTTCCATTCTGAGGTCAGCACATCCTTAAAGTATATAGGCTGATTTAATTCTGTAGTTTTTTCTATTACCCAATGTCTCTCTGCAGCTGTTGTTCCTTTCTCATTGGCATTCAGAAAATTCAAAGTTAATAGAGCATTATGCAGTCTATTTCTGGGGGTTTTTGTTACTCCTTTCTGTTTATTTAGCATATCCTTTAGAGTTCTGTTTGATCTTTCTATAACTGCTTGACCTGTAGGATTATGTGGTATACCTGTAATATGCTTTATTTTGTAATAATCAAAAAACTGTTTCATTTTAACAGAGACATATGATGGAGCATTGTCAGTTTTGATTTGTGCAGGTATACCCATGATGGCCATAACTTCTAGCAAATGAGTGATTACAGAATCAGCTTTTTCAGAACTCAAAGCAGTTGCCCATTGAAATCCTGAATAAGTATCAATGGTGTGGTGTACATATTTCAATTTTCCAAATTCTGCAAAGTGAAACACATCCATCTGCCAAATTTCATTCCTCTGAGTACCCTTTGGGTTACATCCTGCTGGTAATGGCATTTGATTATAGAAGGAACAAGTAGGACATTTCTTTACTATTTCTTTGGCTTGTTGCCAGGTTATGGAAAAATCCTTTTTTAAACCTTTACTATTGACATGATGTTTTTTATGAAATTCTGAGGCCTCCAGCACATTTCCTATCAATAATTTATCAATCTCATCATTGCCTTGTGCTAGAGGGCCTGGCAAACCAGTATGAGATCGGATGTGAGTTATATATAAAGGATGACTCCTTTTCCTGATTGTATCTTGTAATTGAATAAATAGTGAAGTTAATTCTGAAGCATCAGGGATAAATTCTGCAGTCTCAATATGTAATACCACTCTTTCAGCATACTGAGAGTCAGTTACTATGTTGAGAGGTTCTGAAAAATCCATTAATACCAACAGAATAGCATACAATTCTGATTTTTGCACTGAATTATAAGGACTTTGTACCACTTTACTTAAATTTTCTGATTTGTAACCTGCCTTTCCTTGTTTGTTGGCATCTGTATAAAATGTACGAACTCCAGATATGGGTTTTTGCCGTACAATTCGAGGCAAGATCCAATCAGCTCTCTTTATAAAATCAATTCTGTTGCTTTTGGGATATTTGCTGTTAATTTCTCCCAAAAAATTACTGCAAGCTCTTTGCCAAGGTTCACTTTCTGTCCATAATTTTTCAATGTCCTCCTTAGTTAAAGGTACGACAATTTCTGCTGGGTCTATTCCTGCTAATTGACGAAGTCTCAATTTTCCTTTCCAAATCAAGTCAGAGATTTTTTCCCCATAAGTTTTTAATTTTTTATTTGGTTTATTTGGTAAAAATATCCATTCCAATATAATATCTTCCCTCTGCATTAATATTCCAGTAGGGGAATGCCTAGAAGGTAAAATAACCAGAATGCAATCCAGCTTTGGATCAATACGATCCACGTGCCCTTCATGTACTTTCTTTTCTACCAAGGCCAATTCTTTCTCAGCTTCAGGTGATAATTGTCTTGGACTATTTAAGTCCTTGTCACCTTCTAAGGTTTTGAACAAATTAGTCAGTTCATCATTTTTTACCCCAACAATAGTTCGTAGATGAGAAATATCTCCAAATAATCTTTGAAAGTCATTAAGAGTCTGTAGTCTATCTCTCCTAATTTGCACCTTTTGGGGTCTAATTTTTTTGTAGCTCTATTTTATATCCTAAATAATTAATAGAATCCCCTCTTTGTATTTTTTCAGGAGCAATTTGTAATCCCCAGCAAGGCAAAATTTTCTTTACTTCTTCAAACATTCTTTCTAAAGTATCTGCATTTGAGTCAGCTAGTAAAATATCATCCATATAATGATAAATTATAGATTTAGGAAATTTTTTACGTATCACTTCCAATGGCTGTTGTACAAAATATTGACACAGAGTTGGGCTATTTAACATTCCCTGTGGGAGGACCCTCCATTGAAATCTTTTAACCGGTTGAGAATTATTATAAGTAGGCACTGTGAAAGCAAATCTTTCTCTGTCTTTTTCTTGTAAGGGTATTGAAAAGAAACAGTCTTTTAAATCAATAACTATGAGAGGCCATCCTTTTGGTAACAGAGTAGGCAAAGGAATTCCAGATTGTAGAGAGCCCATCGGCTGAATTACTTTGTTAATTGCTCTAAGGTCTGTTACCATTCTCCATTTACCAGATTTCTTTTTAATAACAAATACAGGAGAATTCCAAGGGCTGGTTGACTGTTCAATATGCTGAGCATTTAACTGTTCTTCTACCAGCTCTTCTAAAGCCTGGAGTTTCTCTGTTGTTAAAGGCCATTGCTGAACCCATACAGGCTTGTCTGTTAACCATTTTAAAGGTAGAGCTGTTGGTATTTTTGGAAGATTATCAGTTGTTGTGCCCTGTTCTTGTATAATATGGATGGCTGGTGACCACTCAAAATAATGCCTTCTAATATTTCTCTCAGAAACATGTGCTAGTTTATGATTTGTTTCTGAGATTGGAGGGATTTTAATCTGAGTATTCCATTGTTGCAACAAGTCTCGACCCCACAGGTTCATAGCTATGTTAGCGACATATGGTTTTAATTTTCCTCTCTGTCCTTCTGGACCTATACATTCCAGCCATCTTGCACTCTGTTTCACTCCAGATAATGTCCCAATTCCTAACAGTTGAACGTTTACCTCCTGAAGAGGCCAAGCTGGATGCCAAAATTCTGGTGCAATTATGGTAATGTCCGCACCTGTGTCTACCAGACCAGACAACAAAACACCATTTATTTTTATCGTTAATTTTGGTCTCTGTTCATTAATAGAAGTTTGCCAAAAAATTTTCTTTATGTTTTCTCCTGAATTTTCTATTCTCTCTTTTTCATCATCCTGACCAGCATGATTTATTCCAATAGTCATTTGGTTACTTAATCGCTCAGAGCAGGGATTTCCTCTACAGCTGCAGGAAAGGTTTGAACTGGTTTTGCTATGGGGGCCTGCATGAGGCCCCTCCGGGAGTTTCCCGAAAACTGAGGCAAAGGATTACCCTGTCTGTCCTTTGTTGATCTACATTCGTTGGTCCAGTGTTTTCCCTTACCACACCTTCTGCATACTCCAGAAGGAAGGGGCATTCTGTTGCCATTGTTCCTTGAAGAAACATTGCTTCTAGGAATGACCTGTTTACAGTCCCTTTTAAAATGTCCTTGCTTTCCACACCCAAAACATCTAACACTCCTCAAACCTTTTGAAATTACTTCTCCTACCCACGTATCATGCTCATCAACCTCAACATTAATTGTTTCTCTAATCCAATCTTCCAAAGGTGCAGATCTTGCCCTTAACGGCCTGATTATTCTTTTGCATGCTGCATTCGCATTCTCAAATGCCAAAGCTTCAATTATTGCCTTACTAGCTTCTGATCCTGAGACCATTCTGTTTACTGCTGAAGCCAGTCTTTCTAAAAAATCTGTGAAAGATTCTTTTGGGCCTTGCATAACCTTTGTGAATGACTCAGGTTTTTTTCCTGGTTCATCAACTCTGTCCCATGCATTCAAGGCTGCCATTCGACATAAAATTACAGTTTGAACATCATATAAACATTGTGTTTGTATTGAAGCATATTGGCCTTCTCCAATAAGCTGATCCTGACAAACTTGTATTCCTTTATCCCTCCATTGTGTTTCTACGTTTCTAGCTTCCTCCTTAAACCAAGTTAGAAATTGAATTCTCTGGCTGGGTTCCAGAACAGCTTGTGCAAGGTCCCGCCAGTCCTGTGGTATAATCCTATTATATGTTGACCAAGAGTTTAACATTTGCTTTACATATGGGGAATGCATGCCATAAGATACTATTGCCTCCTTAAACCTTTTAAAATCCATCAGTTCAATTGGAGCCCAGATATTTTGTGTAGCCATTTGATCAGGCATCTGCTGTACGGTTACAGGATAAATTAAGGATGACTGTGTGAAAACAGGCTTTCTTTCTGTAACCTTATGATCCAAACTTGAACCAACTTCACTGTTAAAATTAACAGGTTTTTCTAAAGCTGTTATCCTGGCACTTAAATCGACTATCTTTTTAAATAGTAAAATGAGAATAAGCATGGTGATTAACTGCATAATTCCCATAATACTAATCTTTTCATATAGTTGTTCCATTGTCAGACTGCCTAAAATTTCAAACAAAACCCAATTTTCTTCCAATGTACACAGGAAACCCATTTTTTTTTAAATGTGGAAAAAATTTGTCTTTTAAATAGTTTCCTTTATGACTTACCAAATCTGCGTAGAACAGTAGAAATCCGAGCGAATTTCAAAACAGCCACCTAGAGTCCTAGGTGTAAATCCAGAGAGAGAGAGAGAGAGAGAGAGAGAGAGAGAGAGAGAGAGAGAGACAGAAACAGAGAGACAGAGAGAAAGCAAGAGAGAAAGCAAAAGCGAAAGTGAAAGTGAAAGTGAAAGTTAAAGCGAAGGGGTAGCCGGCTAAAGCTTAAAGCCAGCCACTTGTTCCCTCTTGAGCCGAGTCAAGGCTTGGCTTTACAGCCAGGGGCCCTGTTTAGCAGGGCAGGCCTGAGCTGTTTGTAGCACTGGCTTTAAGCAAGCAGCTCACAGTCCAGCCTGAGCCCAGACCTGGGCCGGGGCTAGGGAGCCGGCTGCTCCGGCTAGGGAGCCGGCCCCAAGCAGTTTTTAATGGATTCTTGTCACGTTGGGCGCCAGATGTAGATGTAACCAATCGTATTATTAAAATAAGAAACACAGAGCCAAGGTAAAAGAGAAAAGCCGAGAGGTCAGAGCTCAGAGATAAAATCTTACCTCCTGCAGTGCTCCTAGCTTCCCCGAGAGAGGGAGGTACTTCCTGTGTCCCTGTTTAAATAATCTTTCTGTTCTGCCTTCTCATTGGTTGTAAACCCAACCACATGACTGCCTCATCACTGCCTGTAAGTACCGCCCTCCAGGTCTTAAAGGCGTATGTCTCCAATACTGGCTGTATCCCTGAACACACAGAAATCTACCTAGCTCTTCTAACCACCACGCTCTTACTATGGCTCTAATAGCTCTGACCCCAGGGCAACTTTATTTATTAACATAAAATTAAAATAACATTTCAGTACAAATAAAATATCACCACAGTCCTCCATAGTCATTAACAGTTCCAACACACTTAAAAGGCAGATACTCCTGACATATGTTGGCACAAAAAAAAAATCTTATTCCAAAAGGTAAAAGTCAGGACATAGCAAGGAATGCTCTGAAACTAATACCAAAATTTAGCTGCTGCTGCAAACCAAATCTAGCAGCTCCATATCTAACATATAAAGATTGTGATAGCATCAACTGGACTCCTCATGAATTATGTAGCCCCGTCTTTTGGGTTCTGCTACCTTGTTGGAGCCCATCTAGGTTTCCTAGTGGCTTTTCCCAGCAGGACTGCATATGAGGATGATTGGACCACAGGCCTGAGTACCAGGTGTTTTTAAGGTTCTACACTTGGCTGTATCTAGCAAGGTCAGGAGGTCCTTTGCTCCTCCCCTTGGCATTATTATAAAAAGCCGTTTGGAATAAAGTTTGGGGCCAGTGGATAAGGATCTAGGCCCACCCAAGGCTATCCTGTGTTTCTATCTGTTTCACTTTCCTCTTTATTTCTCTCAAAATCTCTTATTCCTCACTCTTCAAGACTCCCTGAGGGTAAATAAAGGTAGGAGCTGGTCTCCCACACTGCCTGTAGCATACACTTCTTTCTTGAGTAAACTCAAGTCCCTGGGCAGATACCCACCCACCCCCTTCATTATGTCATCTTCAACATCTTGGAGTATCCATAGCAACTTAGTCATCACCTTCACAGTTTCATGCAGTGGCCTTCTTATGGGGACTCTGACCCATCTACACATTGCCTAGCCTCTGGTATTTTTTTTAAAGCCAGTACCCTAGAGAGACAATACTTGATAGCTCTGCTGCCAGCTTATGAGACAGCCTGGTTCCTTCCTATTAGAGATGCATCCTTTTCCTTTTGCTGACCTTGGGGAAACACCTTCTTAGGCACAAGCTTTTGAGGAGCAAGTGAGTTACTCAGCTTAGACTTTCATTAAATGACTATGGGCCTAAACAAGATGGGGCCTGTAACAGGTGATGTTTTGCCCCCAGGACACATTCCCTACACACTCAGTGCAGAACAAGAGGATTTGCTTCAGTAATAGTTCCCAGCACCAGCCAGAATTCTCTCCTATCTTGAAATGTATGCTCACAAACAAATTAGTTCATTATCTTTCAGTTTAGCTTCACTCAGGTTCTCAGAACATGGGCAAAATGAAGGCAGATTCTTGGCCGAAACATCACGAGAATGGCCCTTAGCCCAGATCTTGGCAGAGTCTACGCTCCCCTCTGAAAAAACATGATCTGAGCCTCCAGTGTCTGCCTTTCTCTCAACATTATTGTCATCCAAGCTTCTACCACAAAGCCCCATTAAACACTGTGTTTGACGTACTACTAAGACTCTTTTCTGACTCAATGTCCCAAACTCATCCACATACGGGCCACATGACTCCACTTTTTGGTACCAATTTTTATCTTAGTTTATTTTTTCTGTGACAAAATTCCTACAAAAGAAAACTTAGGAAAGGATGGCTTCTTTCTCTCACAGTTCAAGGCACAACCATGGCATAGGGGCATGCCAATAACAGTAGAGCATAGGGCCACTGAACACTTTGTGCCCCTAGCCAAGAAGAAGAGAGTAGTGAATGCATGTACTCAGTGTACAATCCCCTTTTTATTCAGTCTAGGACACAAAGCTCATAGGATGATGTCACTCATTTTTAGGTTGGGTTTTTTCCACTTGAATTAACACAATTAAAACATTACATTATCTCCCAGGAATGTTCAAAGGTTTGTCTTCCAAGAGATTCTAGGTTCTAGAGAATGGACAACACTAACGATCACATTGTGTAAGTATAACCACCCAAGTTTGGAACTCCAGCACCCTCACTGAAATTAGACTAAGTGAGGTTAACATTTGCCTATAAATCCAATGCAGGGGCTTAGTCATCAGGCAGCCTAGGGCAGTCAGTTATCTGCAGGTTCAAGGAGAGAATATTTCTAAAACTAAAGTATAGAATGATCAAGGAAGATAACCAAGGATGACCCATTTTTTTCATTTTTTTTCTTTTTCTTTTTTTTTTTTTTTTTTTTTTTTTTGCTTTTCGAGACAGGGTTTCTCTGTGTAGTTTTGGTGCCTGTCTTCGATCTCACTCTGTAGACCAGGCTGGCTGCGAACTCACAGAGACCCACCTGGCTCTGCCTCCTGAGTGCTGGGATTAAAGGCGTGCGCCACCACCGCCAGGCGACCCATTTCTTTATCTCCTCCATCCCTCCTACTTTTTTCCCTTCTTGTCTTTGTCCACTTCCTCTGCATTTTAGGGTCTAATATACAAAAATATTTCCTCAAGCAGTTCAACGATTTGTGTTAGTAAATGTTTGCTTGAATTTTGTTTTAGAAGTTAACAGTTTAGTAAGGTTTCACTAAGGATTTCTTACATCGGGGCCCATAAAATGGCTGGATGGGTAAAAGCACATTGTTGTTACACAAAAGACCCAGGTTTGCTTGCACGGTGCACCCGCACATGGCTGCTCATAGCCACCTGAAACTCCAGGTTCAGAGGATTTGATGCCCACTTAGGACCTCTGCAGGCACCAGATATACATGCGGTATATATTGGGCAGAAAACTAGCCATGAAATAAAATAAGCCTTAAAAAGGTTTTGTGCATTAAAGAATTCAGTTACATACTACTTTGATGCCTTTACACTTTAAAAAAAATGAAAATGATTACAAGAATTTTGAAAATTCTTACTAAACTATGAGATCCAAAACCAATGAATCTAAATACACCTAACTATACCTGTATTCTTTAGGAAATAGAAAATATAAGATGATTAGTGTTTATCTCAATAAAAATAATTAGTATTGCTCAAAAGTTATAAGGTTACTTTATGTCAGATAATAGGATGAGATAATAAGTATTTAAAAAGAATCCCAATTATTCCACAGCCTATAGTTGCTTTGGCTCAGCTTATCAATTATTAAAGGGAAATACTCTGCACATATGGAAAAATTCCTAGTAGTTATGAGTTTTAAGACAAAAATGTCAAAGCCAGGTGGCACACCTTCTAATGAGTTGTTAGCACATGGCCTCCTAAACAATACAGGATCTTGCCATTCCCCTTGATTGACTGTGAGAATGAGATGACAAGACTCTATAGTTGAAGATATCACAACACTATGGTTACATGATGGAGAGAAATCAAGCTGGAACCAAACAGGAAGTTTCGGCTTCCTCCCTGATGGGTAGATTTTGTACTTCTCTAAGGTGCTTTGAGGCTCCTGGAAGAGAAAAGACCTTGACCTTGACAGTGACCTTGCCCAGCTGTGGAATCTACAATCTATGACAAAATAATACCAGGCTCAGCAGTGCAATAGCAGCACAAAGAGTTATGGGAGTTATCAGCTGCCCTCTGATTGGATTTGAGGTCCACTTCACAAGAGAGAATCCATACTTGATATTTTAAACCTAGTCAAAAAAAAACATGATGGGAACATTATAGGTTCTAGACTAAAATTAATACCTCTGTTTAGCTAAGTTGACATAGTGTCAAGCTCCTTTCTATATATTTATGCTAATATCAGTAGACAAGTGTTACTGCCAGCCTTAAACAGAGAACCCTCTTTTCAGTGAACAGTATGGATTGAAGATACTCATAGCTTCAAGAGATGGTGAGAATAACTGAGGGACATGAGTTCAATCCTAAACCTGATATTTATTCTATTTCCTTGAAGTATCAGGAAAAGTCGAGAAGAAAGGGTGGAAAGAATGGAAGATCTAGGAGCTATGAAGGACTAGGAAATGTTGCCTATGGCCAAAACACAAAGGCAAAAGCCATGAACTTACAGTGGTTATTGATACCTGCATAAGAATGGGTAGGTACATCAACAATCAGGTAAATGGAGGAGAGGTTGAGATGTTTCCTAAGCATCATTGCTCTTTGCAATGCACAGGTTCAGGGAGACAGGGAGGCATTTCCTTTGTTGTGTTTTCCAAAGGGTAGTTGCAACTTGATGGTAACACAAATAGCCCTGGTTAAGCTAAATGAGCCACAATTCCAAACCAAAAGTCAGGAATCTTGGAAATGGACTGGCACAGATGGGAAAGGGAAGTGGTAGGACTAGAAGAGATAAGAAGTGGAAAGAAATAGCAGAGGGTAGGGAAATGACGATAATCCTAATATAAAATACTGCATACATAAATAACATTATCAAAGATCAGAATTAATCAAAGAAAAAAAGATGTTTGGAGTTATTATTCTGTTCTTCCTTTCATTTCCTAGAGTTTTTAATTCAGGTAGTATATAAATGAAAAATAAGAAAATTCAGAAGAAATGAGCAGTACATTTATCTCCCAGTTTCACAAGAAGTACAGTGACATTATAATTTTCTCAACTGATTTTGTAATACAATTACAGGGCTCATTCATATTATTGTTTGGAAAATTTACATATTCAAATTATTACTATTTTAACAGTAACACGAAGACTATTTCTTCTCAGTTTTCAACTGTAGAATTCTAGGCTTATGGATATAACGTATGGAATTTCACATTGGGAAATTAGGAATAAATATACAGTATTAAAAACTTAAATAGGTTATATATAGTTCACTTTTGTTGCTCAATGATATTATGATAAATGTTTAAATGTGTTGAGAAATGTTTAATTGGATATCATACAATCTCTGGCAGCACCCCGTCAATAAAATCAAATGAGAGGGAAACAAATATGCTGTTAGATATAATTTGTAGCATTTTTTCCAAAGTTTTGTAAAAATCCCAAAATATTTAATGGAAGATATTGCACCATACCTAAGAAGTGATACTGTTCAAGAAAATACTACATTATATATGTGAGAACATATAATATTATATATAATATACAAATAGTAATGCTTGCTGAATCAAGCTTTGATATTTTTCCCCTGTGCTATTCTTAGTCAGTTGGCACATTTACAGAGTTATTCTATACAGGTCAATCACAAAAGCATGCTCCTTACAGAATAAGTCACCACATTATACTCTGATTTCACATTAAAGACTTTGATGTATAATTTTGGAGGTAGAAAGCATTCTGATATGAAAAAAATGGGTGTATTGAAAAACCAAGTGTTCTAGTAATATAAATAAAATTCTCCTTTTGAGAATCTCAGACTTTAAGTTCTGGTTCTTAATGCACCTAAAAACTTTAACTAACTCTCTCTCTCTCTCTCTCTCTCTCTCTCTCTCTCTCTCTCTCTCTCTCTCTCTCTCTCACACACACACACACACACACACACACACACACACACACACACACACATTTTTGATTAAAGAGAATAAAGCCATTGCACTGGCCAACTTCTTTTAAAGTAACCTAGCAGAGGCCCCACACTGTAGAATTTTGAAACCTCTAGATATATGGTCAAATTGAATAATGCTCAATTAATTTGTTTTCTGTACTGAAGTATTTGCATGAGTCTCAATATAAAAACAACAAAAGTGACCAACAGGTTCATTACAATATTTGAGTTTATGATTAATGTTTATAACGAGGAGAATAATTTATGCCATAGTAATTGCTTTCCATTTCCATTTCTTTCTTTACAAAATATGCAAATATATTCTGTCTTGTTTCATGCTATATAATGAATCTTTGAAATCCATGCAGAATAGAAAAAGCTATCATCTGAATTCCTCCAGAATAGCAATGTCTAATAAACATTTAAGACCCATTAATCTTAAATGCCTGGTTGGAAAACAAATGGTTTTCTTACCTGCAAATGCTTTTCTTATAAAATGCTAAGACACTGTCTACATAACAGCACCTTCATAGGGAAGACTGTATATGTGGAACAAATGGTAATTCGCCATTTGTTTCCTTTCAGGTGTGCTGAATAGACTAAAGGATGAAAGTCTAAATGAAACCCCAGGGTCTCATGGGTACACCTATGGGAGGGGGTTAGCTAGTTCTCACTTCACATAGACTTGGTGCGTTTCTCTCAGTTCTTCAGTCTCTAGTGACATTTTATTCTCATACTGCAGATAGTAATGCCCATGGGAACAACTGATTAAAAAAAAAAAGAGTCATGAAGGTCCTGTAGGGTGTTAGTGTTGTTTCTTTCACTGATTCATTCCTCTAATTACAACTCGATTGAAGCCTCAAGAAAGTTGCAAGTTTCTTTACCATGACAGACAAAAAGAAGGGGGGCAAGGGGCATGATACTCAGAGGTTCATCGCAGGAGCCATAAAGCTGAATTCCCCAGAGGCAGGATTTGCTACAAATAGTTTCATTTTCCTTCTCTGTAGTGGTGCTCCTTTAAGAAGAAAGCATGTGACATAAGTAATGTTTTAGTCTATTATAAAAGTCAAATTCCCTTCAACTTTAAGAATTATAATAAAAATAGATCTAATTCATTTGATAAAATGTCTTTCCTATACTCAACCTTAACCTACTCCTTTTATTACTGTAATATAGGTTATGTAACAGTATATCATGATAGGGTATGAATAATATAATACAAAAAGTAGTTTTAAACAACAATTCAAAAGGAAACTTCATGCTATCACATTGGAGATGCTTGTGGGGAAAAAAACTAACTACCAAGATAGTTTATGTAGTTTAGAACATTCTATTGTTGAAACAACAACAAAGACCTCTCCTGAAGAAGAGGTTATTCCCTAAAAATAGAAATGCTTCCAATTAAATTATCAGAGAGGCAATAAGATGGAACATTCTTTTTTTTTTTTTTTTTTTGTTTTTGTTTTTGTTTTTGTTTTTTTTGGTTTTTTGAGACAGGGTTTCTCTGTGTAGCTTTGCGCCTTTCCTGGGACTCACTTGGTAGCCCAGGCTGGCCTCGAACTCACAGAGATCCGCCTGGCTCTGCCTCCCGAGTGCTGGGATTAAAGGCGTGCGCCACCACCGCCCGGCCTAAGATGGAACATTCTTAGGGTTCATATACTTCTTATGACCCATGTAAAGGAAGAGTTTAAAAATAGGAATTTGAAGAGAGCAGTTCCCAGAGCAATCTTTTAGAAGCACAGTGTTGAGAGAGTAAAGAGATAGCCTCGCATCACACAGTCTTAGAGTATGTGCATGTACACACATAGAGGCCTGTGTGCATGATTATTTTGTACATCTCCCTTCACAGTGCACAGATCATTAAGGAAGAGTGACATAAATTTCCAAGGTATTTCCTTTTCTGTATGTTGAAAATTTATATAAAGAGCAATGACCATTTTCTATATTCAGTCAACTGAAAAGAATGCTTTGCAAATGAATGAACCAGCCTTTGCTTCTTTAATGCGACACCTGAATGTAATGGCAGTTCACTGTATCATTTAAAGTATTTCAGTATTATTAATATTAGTCAAGTTAGTGTGATCTTAAGTTATACTGGTGTCTATGTTTGTATTAGATGTAAAATAAGACTAATTCATTCTAAAAGCAATGAAGTATTATACTCCAGGTAGGACTTAGATCATTAAATATTACATGTACACTATAATGTGAAATAAGATTCACTGAATAACGTTAATAGATATTTCATAATTCATAGATAAATCCATTAAATTAAAAGCAATCAGTTGAGCATTTTTCACTATTCATTTCCCCATGTGTGTTTGCTTTCATAATTAATTTGGTTCACTCAAGTGTATATGCAGTGTGACTTGCTGGGAATTAGAGGCACATATTTTTGTTTATGACAAAGTGTAAGTCTTGAGAAAGGACATTATCATAATGATGTCAAATATTATACTGAAAGAAAGTCTTGGAAAGATATTTCTTCATAGGAGAAATAGAGGGACAAGAATACTGATTTCTTTCCTGTGAATTTAGAGGAACAAAACTGTATCAGTATTACAGCAAAATGTTTTCTACTGTCTTTAAAAAAAATACATGATAGCCAAGGATTTGCAGGCCAAGAACGATGGAGAACAAATTGAAAAGTCCCTCTCCCTTGATCAGCCTTGGACTGTGTGTTGTCAGAGTCATATTTATTTTCAAAGCTTCCTCAGGCACTTATCAGCTCAAGAATACCAGGAGTCGTAAAATATCTAAGACAATGTTTGAAGAGACTGAATTTCTAAATGAAGAATAATTAGGAAAGTCTGAATTTCATCTTAACAATATCACAAAATATCTCATTCTTCTTCATTACAATATGGTTCACTTCCAAAGAAATGCATTTAAAGAGTCATCATAAAACATTTTGTGAGTGTGTTTCTTACAGATAAAAAATAAAAAGAACAACATAAGTAAGTAGTAAGTAACTTCAAAAGACAGATATCAAAATGTTTAGATGATCCATGGAAAGCACATTAAATATCAAGAGTTCATTGGAGCTAATAGAAAGTCACGGACTGGTCAACTCCAGTACTTGATTCCTTAGAATTTCAATAAAGGAGATTGAGGAGAACATTATAATGTACACATGGAAAAAGTCAAGAAAAAATTTGCCTGAATAAAGGACAATAATACCCTTACAAATTTCTAGGTGATAGTTAATTAGAACTTTCTAATTTATAATATCCCTAATTATGGGTGAGTGGGCAATTTCTAATTGGTAAAGCTTGAGTGCCATTTTTCCAGAGTGCTGCAGTATATAATGAGTTGAGTTTTGATTGTTACTATAAACATTAAAGCTGTAGAGTAACCTTTTTTTTTTTTTTAAGTAGTGAAGTTTGACCCAGGAGTAACTCCTCAAATAAATTTTTACTAACCTCTTACTAAAGGGTTTTCATTCTTTATATATTAGAAACTATTTTGAGCACTCCAGGTTTCATATATTAGCCTTTTCAATGAGGTTACTATTATGAGCTTAATTTTATGCTACATAGGTTTTTATGCCTTTATGTATTCTTCCCTTTCGGCTGAACTCTGAATTCTTCCTAGTAGCTTTGTACTGTTCTTTACTGGGATAATAAAGTGCCTATGTAAAGACTTTTGAAAGATTTTCAATATGGCTATTTTCCTTTCACATATTCTTTACTGCTTTAAACCTGCATGTAACAATAAATTTCGCTGAAAATCAGTTAGAAACTGATTTCATTAACTCACTCATAATTTTAATGTATAAACAGAGCAAGTTCCTTATAATACTTATAATAGGGTGTATAAAAACAAATAAAACAAAACAAATAAAAACTTCCATTTGTCTCTAGTGTCTGAAAAGGACATTTAAGACTTCTAAAACATCCATGACAGAAGCAGAAGTGCCATGGTCATGCATAATCCTTGTATCATATGACTTTATGTTAATGAGGAATTTTGATGGGCCTCTAGATGACTTTAGGATGTCACTAGTTACCAGATATCAATCATATGGTCATACAGTTGGGGTTTTCAATACAGAAAAAAAAAACATATAAAGGAGGTAGGTGGGGAGATGGAGGTAAGTCACAAAACATGCCATTTAATTATTATGTCTATGAAATAAAATTCTAATGAAAAGTCTGTACACATAGAGCTTGAGGGAACGTTTTTCTTTACTCTGTACATACTTTTACTTTGTTGCTCTGGATGTGTATCCTTTGCAATAAAAATTTGATCAAGAGTGCTTTACTTGGTACTGGGTAATAATTACCCAGCACTTGTGTGGGAAAGAGTAAATGTAACAGTCTTATTAAATAAGAAACACAGAGCCAAATGTAGAGTTAAAAGCCTAAGAGGTCAGAGCAGTAGCTAAGAGCTGAGACTTAAAACCCTTTCTTACCCTTCACTGCTGCTGCTGTCCTTCCCCTCCGAAGGAAATCTACTTCCTGTGTATCTGTCTTTTTATTGACTTTTTGTTTTATCTTTTTATTGGTTGTAAACTTAACCACATGACCTCCTTGTCACTGTCTGTCTATACAGACCTCTAGGTCCTTTATGGTTGGTATTGAGATTAAAGGTATGTGTCTCTATGTTGGCTATATCCTTGAACATACAGAGATCTATCTGTCATGTGATCGGGATTAAAGGTGTGTGCCACCACTGCCCGGCTTCTGTTATGGCTTTCTATTAGCTCTGACCCCCAGGCAACTTTATTTATTATCATACAAATAGAATCACATTTCAGCACAGATATCACCATATTTCCCCTTTTCTATTTTAATAAAAGGAAAAAAGGAAAAACATTATAACTAATATAAGAAAAACTATATATAAAAGTACAATAAATATATACCGGATATACAAGCAATAAATACTTAAACAATGTCTAGTCCATTTGTATTTGATAAATTTAGAGAAAATAATTTTATTATCTATTTTATTTTGGTAAGTCCAAAATGTATCTGATTTACTTTTTAATCTTAACTTATATTACTAACAGAACTATCTTATAACATCTTTTAAATTTATATATTTACACTTTAGTGAGATTTTTTTTAATTTTTAACAGGGAAACCTATAACTATTGAAACTTTAACTATAACTATTTAATCCTTAACTCCCTCAGAGACCCAAGAAGGTAATATTATCTAAAAAAAAAAAAAAAAAAAAAAAAAAAAACCCAAAACAAAAAAACAAAACAAAAAACAGGAAGTGCACACAAGCAGCTTCCAAAAAAATGTGAGTTGACAGAAACAGCCACCTGCCTGGACAGTCATCTGAGGTTTTTCCACAGTATCGGGGCATCATCTTTAGCCTATAGGCTTAGTGTATCTGACAGACTCATTTGTGAAATAGGATGTACACAAGGTTAACAGTTTGACCTCACATTTGGTGAGAGCAGTCCATGTACCAGACACACATGAATTCCACTAGTGTCATGTCATGATTTAGGATTTTAAATTTTGGAAATTGATGATTTTTTTTTTAATTTAGCTGTCCATTCTTTTTGGTTGTGTGTGTGTGGCTTTATCTCAGTATCCCGTTCTTCTTCACAGCCCTCTATCAAATGCCAGTTTACTATTGAGAGGCATGAGCTTAGTTACTCTTCAAGAATAAATGCTTCAGCTGTCATTCCACTGCACATCAGAAGCCATCTGCCCACTGCCTGTTAAGCCACCTTCAAAGAAAAAGTACCTTTTCCGGATTGCAAAGGCCACTTCAGGGATGGTGCCATATTGTACTGGCCTCAGAAGATGCCTTCAGTTAAAGCCACAACCACACTTGTCTTGGCAAGAATCGGTAGTCCTTTGTTTCGTGTCCTGTCTGTCCATTTTGTCAGCAGTTGATTTGAGGATATTTTGTTGTCCAGTGGCTAACTTTTGCCACAATGAAAGTTAACCCCATTTGCAGTTTCTTAACTACAGGAAAGACCAATTTTCCTCCTCTTGGAAGCCATTAGCCTGGAGTTCTTGGTCTTGGTTTGGAGCCCCCTGAGACTTCACCCTCTATATTAGTATGTCTATGGTGTTGTGTTTATTCCGGTCATTTTTAGGCAGCCTTATTGTTGAGGTACCACAGGCATAGTGTTCCCATCATTGCTACGATAGACAGTGTCTAACAGCCTTTCTATTTGCTTTTTTTGAGATGTTTCCTGAGCCTTAGATGCAGGAGCTGGGTTGTAGATGTATCCGTTAGGGCTGGGCACACCACAAGCCGTCGATCCCTCCATGTGACTGGTTGTAATTTTCTGTAATGATCTCCATCTGCTGTAAAATGAAGTTTATTTGATGAGTGCTGACAGCTACACTTATCTGTGGATGTAATGATTAATTTTAGAATGCAGTTAAGGGCTATGCTTGCTTACTAAAGTGGCAGTAGTAGCTTCTCCTTTAAGGGCCATAACATCAACCAAATACACACAAACAACACTACAGAGATTCTGCAGTGTGTGTGTGTGTGTGTGTGTGTGTGTGTGTGTGTGTGTGTGTGTCGTACAAGGATGGAAGGGCTTTGGGGGGAGGCACTAGCAGGAGGAAAGGGAAGAGGGAGAATGATGTAACTATGCTTTAATATTTTTTTCAAAACAATTAAAAAGAAAAAAACAAAATTAATAGTAAAAGAAATACTCCAGTGGAAAACAATGGCATCCATATATACATATGTACATATGCATGTGTGTATACACACACACACACACACACACACACACACACACACACACACACACACAGTGGGCATTACCCAAAAGGGAATAGAGGAACTAAATCTTTGGTAGTCTAAGATATAGGTAAATGAGGTTCGTGAAAAGAAGAAAAGAGAAAAATATTCAAAAAAGCAATAGTTCATATTTAGAGAATTGAAGACTCACTTCGGTTTCAATGTCAACTGCCAAAGCATACATATTCATTACAGTTCTAATAAAAATTCAAGCAATAGTCACATAAATTCATTAAGGAATTTAAAATTTGATGTAGAAAATCAAACAAGTTAGGGTAACCAAGTAGGATATATAAGCGAACAAAGTACAGCAGAGTTTGAGGCCATACCGTCTGATTTCTATATTTGCTGTAAAATGTAAGACAGCACAGTATATCAAAAGCATTGACAATAGAACCAGACCCAGGTGCTAATGGTGTGATGGTTAATCTTTCCATTTGAACTTGACAGACTTTAGAATCTCTACAGAAATAGAACTCTGGGTATGTCTGTGATGTTATTTACAGAAGGATTTGAGAGTAGAGGGAGGATCCACCCAGAACGTGGGCACCACCTTCTAGTAAGTTTGAGAGGCCCAGAGCAAATACAGGGGAGAAAGTGGATGGTGGCCGGCTTACAGCTCCCTCCACTTCCTAACTGCAGACACAATGTGACCAGCTGTGTCTCACTGGCCTCTGCTAGCTTATTTGTATAGCAGGAACAAAAGTTGTCTTGGTACTGTGAATGAAAATGTGGAGAGTCACACACAAAACCACCAAATGTAGTTATGTTGGGCTAAGCATGTAGCAAAACATAAAAACCAATGCAGTGACTGCATAGGAAGGAAAAAAAATGTATATATGAGCTAACCTCTGACTGCCCTACTCCCTCAAGCCATATGCATTAAAATACATTTTTACAGTGTGAGTGTTTTCAATACTGTATGGCTTATTAGAATTTGTATCTACAGCAATCCATGTGTTTGAGACCATACTGAGGGTAATAATATAAGGAAAGAAATAAGATAGATATTCATAATTGCTAACCAGTTTTTCTTTTAAAACTCTTCTCAGCTTCTCATTGAATACGAAAATTTGTCTTCACCTTTAATGATTTTTTAAATTTGCCTCTACATTCATAACATAATCACCACAAAAATATGTGATGTAATCTATGCACATATCTATCAGTTTTTCAGTGAGATTTCATGAATGGATTACTCACAATATCTTGGAAGATGCATGCATATATATATGCATAATTATAAATAAAACTGACACATTAGTGCATTTACACTGAATGTGTTTACATCTATTTTTTTCCATAAGTATCTGTGGGATTTCCATGATGATATTGTTTTAAAGATAATAAGAAGCAAACACTCTCTGGAAATGCAATTAAGTCACTAGGCATGAAGATATCTAAACAATCATCTGACAGCCCAGCATTGCTATGAGGTAGCTTCCAACATCTGAGGCTCTGGAGTTAATCACGACTTCAGCTAGAGCATCCTCCTCCTGTGCTGCATGAGAGAAGCAGTAATTAATCATTAAGTGGCCTTACATTATACAGGGCTGCTGCTTCTGTTTCAACCCGACTGTGGTGGTGCCAAGCAGCAGGAGCGGCAGCTTCCAGTATTAAATATAACCAAGACAGTGAACATTCCTCAGACTCTGAGGGGAATGAGTTTTGAAACTGAGATTTGACTTGCTTAATAAAAACTGCCAGGCATCAATTTTCTGACTGGTGGGATGTGTTAGATGCTTGCCAAGAGTAATTCCTAAGTTTTTACTAAATATTCCCTTAACTTTTTTTGTTTATGGATGTGCCAGCTCTTAAGACCTACTATGTGGTTCCATGGTAGACTATGGGATTATGGAAGCAGTACTTCCCAGAAGCATGACATTAGTAACTGAGGTTTCAATCCATTATTTGCCTTTGTATATATTGTGGCTCTATGAAATATCTGCTACCACAAATAATTGACTAGGTTTGTCAGACTCATGACTCTTCTAGGCATATAATCATTTATTATACATACCAATTTTATTAGTTTAGAAAATGTTAAATAACACACAGATCAAATAAGTTACTTTTCAACAACCACCAACCAAATGAATATAGTATTAAAATTTTGAGATAGTATTATGTGTATTTTTCTAAAGGAACCATCTGATGTTTACCAATGGTTTCTAGTGTGCCAGCCATCCTTCTATGTACTTTGCATATACAAATATTATCTGTGTTAGTGAGAGTCCATTTTTGTTGCTATTGATTAAATATCTGGCAAGAAATTCCATTAAGAAAAGAATTTTATCTCACAGTTTGAGAAGTGAAAAGTCCAAGATCAGTCATCCCCATGGGTTCATTTTCTGAAGACAATCTCCCTGGCTGACTCACAATACAATAGATGGCATCACAGCAGGAACACAGATAGAAGGGAAAGATTGTATTGGAGACAAGATGTCATAGAGCAATTCAGGACTTGGGCTTGCTCTTTTTCAAAACCACCTATTCTCATAAGTCCCAGAACTTCATCTACCTCATCCACTTAGGATTACTTAATTGAGTCATACTATACACTACCTCTTAAAGGTTCAATCACATGGAAATACTATCAGTTTGGTGATGGAATTTATGAACCCTCAGGGATACACTCAAACCACAGCAGGTGCTATGATTATTTTTATATTCCCTATGGATACAATAGAGCATAAAAACATTTAAGAATCTTTCCATGTGCACAGGATAATTAAACATCAAAACTTGGCTTTTAAATCTTATGGGAATGTCTTGTTAATGGAATCTCTTTCACAAATATGTATGTATATGCAATTGACTGAATTGCTCCAACCCAAGTAAAGACCAATAGGACACAGAATCTTGTATTTCTTACCACTGCCCTGTCTACATGTGAAATGATTATGTGATGCTTTATAGTTAGTAATCCATTGCATCAGTCCTCTTTGCTGCTTGCTGCTTCTACTTCTTAGATTAGAGAGCAAGAACTCTATATTCTGATTCTGTGGTTTATACCTCTTAGACAGTTCTGCCTATTTCACCTGACTTAATAGAACAATATTCTTGAAAAATTTTTAACTGGACACAAGATTTTTGTCATAAGGAAAGCTAAGATCAGGCATAACACCATGCCACTAATAAGAAATACATCACTAATAAGCCCCTAATGCTATATTTAAAAAGCAAGATGCAAGTATTATATATCCCCTATGGCCCTATTTACATAAAATTTAAGAAGATACAAACTAACCTTTGTAAAATCATGAATAACATTGTTCTGTGGAGAAAAATGATGGAAATGGGAAGAGATTGGTAATGAAACATCAAAATCTGCTATGAAAAGTCTTTTGTTTATAATGGATTTCTCCTCCATCTTGATTGTAGTGATAACTTATCAAATCCATTTTTCTGTTACAAAATATTTACAGTTTGTGGTATATTATTTATACCCAAACAGACTTTTTTTTTTTATTTAAAAGTCAGGGTCCACTGGCTTTTTGGTTTTTCTGTTACCTTGACTCCATGCCCCATGATCCCATGCACTATTTTACTATTTCTTTGGCTTTGGTCATTCTTTCTCTGCTAATGACTTTTTAACATGCCACAGGGATGTTGATTGTAAAGCTCATAAAAGTTTATTTGCAAAAAAAAACCTATACACAATTTGAATTTATATTTTTATTAAGTTTAGTCAGTATGCATGATATCACATACGCTTCGTAGTTCACAAATCCTTGGTTGCCCTCTGGCTTGTTTTCTTTGGATTATTATGAAGTCTTTAAAGGAATGAATCAACTGCACCTCAAGAGATTTCTCATTAGGTAAAGTGCTTGAAACGCAAACATCAGGATTTGAGTCCAGTTCACCAGCTCCCACATAAAAGCAAGTTTTAGCAGTGCATACCCCAAGAGGACAGTAAAGGATGTGTACCAGTGTCTGTTCCAGCTAGTTTTATGTCAACAGAAATGACATGTATGAGGGGAGGGACCATCAACTGAGGAATGAGAGTGTACTATACACAGACCTGTAGGGCATTTTCTTCGTTAGTGAGTCATGGGGACACATTTAACCCATTCATCCACCCCTGGGCTGGTGGTCCTGAGTTCTATGAGGAAGCATGTTGAGTAAGCCATGAGAAGCAAACCAGTAAACAGCACTCTTCCATGGACTCTGCATCAGCTTCTGCCTCCATGTTTCTTCCCAGTTTGAATTCCTGTCTTGGCTTCCCTTAGTGGAATGTGACTCCCAGATATGGAAGCCAAATCAACCACTTCCTCCCCAAACTGCTTATGGTCATGATGTCTCATCACAGCAATAGTAACCCTAACTGAAACAGTGTCTTCCCTTTGTTAACTGTCACCCGTACTATTTATCCTCTTTACCAATTGGGACTTGCTTATTCAATCTGGCTCAGTTTCTCATCTTCTTTTGTGTCCTTTGAAATCAGTGAACATCTCTAATGGAAAGTCTACCCAAATGTGGTCTTAGTTTTTTGTTTGCTACAGTTTTATTCTCCATGAGAGTCTCAGATTTTTTTTCACTAACTTGCAGCCTAATTCATGTTTTCTATTGGACATATGTGCATTTGCATGTTTTGTCTTATCTTCTGTGTTTGTTGTTCTAAGTTTGAGTATAAATCCAAATTAGCTAGCCTATTAATAAAGAAAAATTAAACTTAGTTACCATTTTAAAGTAGTGTTTTATTTTTTGATGTATCATACAGAGCCTAGTTTTCAAAAGTGAATACACTTGTGTAAACACGTCAGGAAATAAAATGTTCCCTATACCTGAGAACTGCCTGAAAACTCCCTACCCACCAAGGAATCCACTGTCCTGATGTTTAAAACCCTAGAGTGTTTTTGCTTGTGTTTGAAATTCTTAGCTCTGGGCAAAATATGATTAAGAGAATATCTGACACTCTCAGGGTAACTCTATATCAAGAGAGACAGAAGCAAAGGCAGAAAACAAAATAGAACAGATCTGAGTATTATGGCTAGGGAATTATTATAGGGTTACAACTAGTTTGTGGAATGGACTGAAATCACAACTATAACGTATCTATTATATGGTTGAGAAAATTGACCTGCCAAACAAAACACAAGTTGGAAATGACAGACTCCTATAACTGCACAAATCTTAACCACAATGGAATAGGAAGTGAGTTGAGAAAGCCCCTCAGCTTTCAGACAGTCCGTTTCCCCTTGGTGCTGATTTTTAGATGCAGTAATCCAGTGAGCATTAAGAACAATGTACATGAGCGCAATAATAAGTATGTTGAAGGATGTTTATGAGACTCTCATCCCCAAAAGAAGCTACTCAAAATCAATCCACTGGGATTTGGGAAATACTATGCGAAAGAGCATAATTTGTGGTACTTGTCTTTCTTCATCCCACAGAGCAAAGGCTATATTGTATCTTACCTTTTATTACTAGTATATAATATTCACTGTCCAATGAACAGATCCTCCATGTTTGGAATTCTTTGATCTTTAAATCTAATGACAATGCTTCAAAATTGGTGTAGAGCACAGTGCCTATCACACAGAGGTTCTTGCCTTGGAGCTGAGAATGTTCTAGATTAATTTGGATTTTCGAATGTATTAAAAATGACAACGGATATTTTGGTAACCAGAATGGACTGTGGCATAGACAGTGGTTCTTACCCAGCTTATGCCTCATATGAGGTGTTGTGCCTAGGTTTGGGAGTAGTGTATGCTATTTTTAAATGCCAGAATGAAAAGAGATGGATGATACCTCTCCTTTGCTGAGGTGGCCAGTAAGTTCCATGTCCTATGTGACTCAATTAAGTAATGATGGTGCCAAAGAATTCAATAAACTCTTCCCTCATCCCTGTCTCTTCCTCCTTCTTTCTCCCTTTCTCAGTTCCTCTTCTTCTTCCCTCTATCCCTTCTCTTTTCTCATTCCTTCTCCTATTTGTTTCCTATAAATAAGCAGCATTTGTGGAATGGAATGCCTTGATTGAACCAAGTGAAATAGCCAGTTGGGCTGTCCTTCTGCCACTACCAAATTATGGAATGCTCTACAGACAACATTCGAAAGTGCACTGACTATTGATGGTCCTGGCTCCTGAAGGTGTGCCTCACAGTGCTGTTTGAAAGAATTTCTGCTGGATGCTTTACTATCACAAGCATTGTTGAACTCTAGATGACCCTGCAATGACTCCCAACAAGACAGGGAAGAAACACTTCTGATGTGTCCTAGTACAACTTCTGTGACTGGTGCTAAAGAGGCAAAGGAGTGACTGGTGCCAGAGACAAAGCTCCATCATTGTGACTGGTGTTCAAAAGCAAGGCTGCTTTTTATGCGAAATAAATGTCTGTGACTGGCTGAACCTCCCTTCTCAGACTAGGAAACCAAGCTGCTCCAGCTCACTTATTGGACTGGCTGGGAGACTCCTACGTTGTCTCCCGTTGATTTGTAGCATTAACTAGATGAAGGGCTCCTTTCTCAACTACATGTCAGCAGTGCAGGCTGAGCTGGTTACAAAAAGAAGGGGGTGATGAAGATGGCAGAACCTTTGGTGGCAGGAGCAGAGGGACAGTGACAGGAACCACTGAGCAGGGCACACGTGAGCCGTCAAAACAGCAAGGCAGCCTTGACAACGGGAGAAGCTGCAACTGAGTAGTTTACAACACATGGGAAGACAGAGTGGAAACGGGAGCTGAAAGAATGATAAAAGGCTATGGCATCCTCGTCAACGGAAGAGTTCCAGAGAGGTAAAGTCTTTAGTGTGTCAGAGCCTGTCCGAAGAGCTGGTGGGTACTAAGGGCTGCAGAATCCCAATTTCTACGTATTGAAAACATGGTTTTCAGCAGGAAATGGTTGAGGATAAGATAGGAAGGATAATGGGGGTGGCCAGGTTGACTCAAATCAGTTACACACACACACACACACACACACACACACACACACACACACACACACGAAACTATCAAAGAATGATTTTAAAAAGATTCTCAATATGTTAAGCATGACAAGAGCTACAACATTAGTTGTCTTCAAAAGTGGAAGAAACTCAGTGTTTAGTCTGCTTAATAGTCATAAAAGAAATAAAGCCATCTTGGCCTTCCAGGACCACACAAGGGCTGTAAGCCTTGTTGCTTAGGGGCTACTGTAGCCTTCACAGAGTATATAACACTACAGAGCACCACTTGCTACTTCTGACAGCTGTCTATTGCTGTCGCTGGCCACAGCCAATCACCAAGAGAAACAAAAACTGAGATGAGCACCATGTGAGGCTAGCCAAAGGACACCCCAGGCAAATGGTTGCTAACAAGATAGAAAGTTGTATCCTCCCATACTATAATATACCATAAAGTTTCAAATGATGTTTTAAATGATCAACTTTCCTAATTCTGATTTCCTGCAATGTTAGAAATAACTGTCAAGGATCAGAAACAATGTCTGTCCCTGCTAAATATCTTTTCGTCTTCTTTAATTTCCCTTTCTTCTTGTCTTTTTTTTTTTTTCAAGACAGGGTTTCTCTGTGTAGTCCTGGCTGTCCTGGAACTCAGAGACCTGCTTACCTCTGCCTTCCAAGTGCTGACATTAAAAGCATGCACCACCACTGTCTGGCTCCTTTTTGTCTTTTTTCTTAATATACTTTAATATAGATTTCTTTGCAGTCATACCGAGAGCCAGAATGGTACAGAGAAACCCACTAGTGCTTCACTATATGCACTCTGTCAAGACTGAACATCAGGAGGCATCATTTCTGGACATCATAAGAGAATGTATGCCGATTTTCTGCCCAGAAACATCATCCATAAAATAAGGAGAGTATTAATATATCCCCCAGAGACATGTTATGAAGATGACATGAGATTGATATTCTCTAAGTGGAGCAACTCCATCTGATCTTGGATTTTATTTATATTGTTCAATAAGTCATCCACAGTTACTTGCGCATGGTATTAGAAAATAACCCAGAAATAAAAATGACCAACTGTACTTATCACTCAAACAGTAAATATCTTTATCTAAAAATGTTGCAATGTGTGAAGAGTCCTGAAAAAACCCATATTTATTCACATATTCTTTATAGTAACTGATATAGTAGTCTTTAACCGTGTCCTATAAATCAGCTATTTCAAGATAATTTTCCTGCTTCATCTTTACAAAAATATCCCGCTACTAAGACTGAAAAATCAATTTAATACATCTCCTATTGCCTTATAATGTAAATAGAATGGTATAAATACTTGTTTGGAAGGCTGTGGCTAAGGCTTGAAATAACTCATCATCCTGACTAGTAATTACTGATAGTAGCCCCTGCTACCTATTATGTGACCAAAATGCTAATGTGCTGTTTAGATAAGGCACTTGGTCCTAAGCACAGAATGTTCACCAGCCTGCTTCTGTGCTATTCTTTTCTCTGACCTGGCAAAATACTGAAAGCAAGTCTCCCACAGACTTGAATGTACATTTGTCAGTGTTGTTGATCAATGAATATACAACAGTATAAAAGCAAACAATGTTTCAGGTTGACATAAATTAAATAGATAACTTCTGTTACTTAGAACTGAAGAATGTATTATCTGAAGTTTTCATACCCTTTTATACACATTCTGTGCTACTCCCACTTTTTTTATGACCCCAACTCAAAAATAGAAAGACGAAAGAAAAGAGGGAGATTGTCAAACCATCTGAATTCCACTGAGCATTTTAAACTGTTGAGACTAGCCTGAGGGATGAGGGAAAGATGAGAAATTGGAAGTTAAATCCAGATGCAAAGAAAAATGTCAAGCTTTTTTTGGCTTCAGTTTATCTGGGTTACACAAAACCACCATTAGGACAGACAATTAAGGGTTTCTAAATTGAGTATTCCGTTTATTTGGTGTAGCATTTAAGATTTCCTTGTCTTTAAATGCTTAGATCTCAATGTGTTGCTCATAAAGGGAAGAGAATGAAGTCTATTCTGTGGTAATAGTTTGCAACTTAGCTGGAAGACAAATTCCAAATGAAAGAATCATTTTCTCAATTCTGCTAATGTCTGCAAGGAAAGGTGTAATTACAAGAGTGAGGCTGGATATAAATATTATATAAAGCTTCTTGGCTAGAAACAAGGACAGTCTGCAGAAAACATTGCATTATAATGGACACATCTTTATTGGAGAGAGAAGTTAGAGTTAATTCTAAAGTCCTCTAAATAGCACTGTGTTATGATTACCGATTATGAGGTATTTTCTCCAGTAACATCCACTGGCTTTTGTAGAACTCTACAAAGTGAAAAACACAAAAGAAAAAAACCAAGTACCTGCTTGTCTTTATTCTTATATGCCTAGATACTGTAAGAATTACATGAAAATTAGCATTGCATGAGACCTCATCACTAAAAGATTTTTGTCTCTTACTATCCATATGGTTCTTCAAAATGCAGAGGTTTGAAAATTATTGAAGTAGGCTTTCGTGTGCAATAAGATATCATCTTATTAGTCCAAAAGACAAAAAAAAAAATAGAGGAAAGATGTTTCCACTCAAGACAGGGCCACCCAGTGTGTGTCGAATGCTGTGAACTTGTCTTTGTAGATTCCCACTCCTACCAGTATCTTTTTTATTGAACTTAAGACAAAAATCAAATCAAGTAAATTCAACTGGATATAGTATTCAAAATATAAGTAACACTAATCCAACAGCAGTTTATGTTAGCCTCAATCATGCTCTCTGCTTAAGTCTGCATTGAAAATCTAAAAAAATAATACTCAATGAATAAGTACCACCTTTACTCCAAGAAAGACATTATCCATCCAGCAGATAAACATGTGGTCATTTTCGGGCAGAGCTGTTTAACAGGCTCAGGGTGATTTCTGATCAACGTTTCCCATTGAGCATCAACATCTCCCTATATTCCAAGCTGGGACCAGTACAGAACTAAACACATTTCTGGTATTAATAACCATATTTCAGTGTCTCTTTTTAGACTAATGCAAATCAGAACTCTGAGACCCATTTTATTCAGTTTTGTACATATAAGCACCTTGGCCCAAGCCCAAACCACCTTAGCATGTATCACCGTGGAGAATAAGGAATCCTTTGCACACATCCAATAAATAAACAGATTTTATAAGTCCTATCATAAACACTCCAGTTAAGTAGAAATTAAATTGAATAAATTACATCTGTTCCATCAATATGTTTACAATTTTTTTTGTGGTAGTAATCCTTAAGCTTATTTTTTGATTAATTACATTTAATATATTTTAAATTCCTGATCTTCAGATTTGGCTTTAATTCATTGATTTATTCATTAATTCAATAAAATGTGATAGTGACCTAATTGGCACAAGTATCCTAGAAGGCTGTAGTCTCATCTTCATTGCGATTTGATTTGTATTGTTTCAATAAAAGAGTTCATAATTCCACAAAGCAAAGTAGGCATTGTATTAAAAAAAATCATGTGTGAATTTGAAAATAGTCATTATTTTGTCATATTTTCTATCAAAAATTATTTTTCAGAAGCATTCTAAAGAAAATTATACAACTGTGGATACAGCACAGTAGTGTACCATTTGTCTAATATTCACAAGGCCCTGGCTTGTACAGGAGGCCTGAAGGAAATTGTTGACAAAATGTGTTTCCAACATCCTCTTGGTATGTACTGTTGTTTCTAAAAAGGAAAAACCTGAATCTAAACATAATAACATGGCAAAATTAGCAGCATATCCTTAGTATTATTGAAAATAAAAATCCATACTTAATTTCCTCCAGTAATAATCATGCTGCTTCTGAAACTTCTTTTCCAAACAGAGCTAAATAAAGAAACACAAACAACATCCATGTGTGGGGCTGGATAGATGGCTCAACAGTTCAAAGCATGAAACTCTTGTAAAGAGGGCACAAGTTCACTTCCCAGCACCCATGTCAGGCAGCTCAGAATGGCCTAGAACTCCAGCTCCTCCAGGGTCACCCTTACTATCTATACCTCTGGCCTTAGTGGGCACATCCACTCAAGTGCACATACTTATACACAGACACACCAATACAAATAAAACTACTTAAAAATAAAGCCTTTTAAAAAAATTACTAACATCCATGTGCAATGTCCATCAAAGAATGCAGTAGTGGCAATATATCTTAGTAGTAACCAAAAGCTCTCTAATTAAACTTAACACTTGCTCAACAAGAGGGATGCTGCCATGTCTCGTACTAGAAACCTAGCTATCTATTCAGTGCTACTGAAGTTATGGTTATTGGAGGAGAATCTACAACCACTAATTAACTAAGCCAACACAATTTCCAACAGCAGTCTACACATATTTGTTATAAGTAATAACATACTTTTCACAACAATGTACAAAACTATATATAAATGTAGTCTTCACCTCTCATTAAGGAAATTTTCTTTGCACCAGACAGAACCACTGAAGAAAAAAAAAACATGGCCAATCAAAATGCAAAGTTGTGTAGACCAGTTCCAATGAATAAATCTACACACCACCCCTACATGGGAATGTTGTGGAAAAGAAGGTAGAAATATTGTAAGATTCAGGGGATAAAGGAGTTTGCTGTAAAACTCTATCTCCTTGTAAAATCAGAAGCTATGCTCATGAAGTCTAACCAATAAAACTGCTCAAATGTGAGCAGAAAAGGATGACACCAACAAACACGCAAAAGTGGACAGAAAAAGTGGACATGAGGCCTCAACCCTACACAAAAAACTACGGGCAACTGAGGAACGCTGGGAGCAGGAGAGATGGTCCTCCCCAAAGAAGAACAAACCAATTGGTTGTCCAGTGCCAAATGATCAGTCCTGAAAATATACATACAGGTAACATTATATGGACTCAACAGATGGTATTTAGGAATATATATGTATATCTGAATATATTTATGCATGCAATAACAATTAGTGAAAAAAGGAGGCAATGAATTTGAAGAAGAGCTAAAAGTAGTATATGCAATGTTGGAGGAATGACAGGTAATGGAGAAATATTGTAAATAAATTACAATATCAAAAATAAACAAAAATACCAGAAAAAGGAATTTTAAAATATTTAAATATGATATGTATAAAATAACATACTTACTTTTAATTTATACCAAATTACTTATATTTACAAACCAATTATGTTGTTTTATTGTATTGGTACATAAAAATAATGAAAAAGATTTCATTGTAGCATTTGCATTAATTTATGTAGTATATGCCAATCATATTCTCATCATTACACTTTCTTATCTCCCCTCCCCCTGCATCCTTTCCCTTCAGAATCCTCTTTTATTTTTATGACTATCTCACCCAAAACCCACATGGGATGGAAAAATGTCATACTTTGTCAATTTCATTTATTTCAGTTAACCTTATGCTTTCCAATCCCATCCTTTACCTACAGTTGATATATTTGTTCTTATGATTGATCAAATCTGGATTGAGCATATAAACATTTTCTTTATTCATTTATCTGCTCATAAGATCTAGGCTGATTCTTGATCTTAACTATTATTAATAGTTCTGTGATAAAAATGATCACATATATGAACACATACATATGTGTACACAAATACATGTGTATAGAACATTATGTATATATGTATATATAGTAAGACTTTCATTCTTTGAAAAATCTGTGTGTGTATGTGTGTGTGTGTGTGTGTGTGTGTGTGTGTGTGTGTGTGTGTGTGTAAAAGTTGTATGCTAGATCACTGGATCATATGGAAGTTGTTTCTAATTGTTTGATAGACTCCATTACTGACTTTCATAGTGGCTTCATTAATTTCCATTCTGCTAACAGTGTATAAGCATTCCTTTTCTTCCACATAAATTCCCCATATTCATTAGTTTCTTTTAAGTTATATTGATGTTGTAATTTTAATTCCAAAGCAAATTGTTTAACAACTTTAAACAATGTTTTATGTTTCCATTGGCAATTTGTATCTCTTCATTCAATCATTGTCTATTCACTTTACCAGCCCACCTGTTGATAATGATGCAGGACCTAGCTATCTATAGGTAAAGGAAAGGGCCCAGGTTAAAACCAAAAGTTGTTTACATATGTTGTAGTAGTAAATGCAGGAGCTAGAATTTAAAGGAAGATTAAGAATTAATGCTGTGGGATGGTCTGTATGTCAAATTACTCTGATTGGTCAATAAATAAAACTCTGATTGACCAGTGGCTAGGCAGGAAGTATAGGTTGGACTAAGAGAGAGGAGAAAAGAAAGAACAGGAAGGTGGAAGAAGTCACTGCCAGCCACCGCCATGACAAATAGCACGTGAAGATGCCGGTAAGCCACGTGGCAAGGTATAGATTTATAGAAATGGATTAATTTAAGCTATCAGAACAGTTAGCAAGAAGCCTGCCATGGCCATACAATTTGTAAGCAATATAAGTGTCTGTGTTTATTTGGTTGAGTCTGAGCGGCTGTGGGATTGGCAGGGGACAAAGATTTGTCCTGACTGTGGGCAAGACAGGAAAAATCTAGCTACAAATTAAAATATGGTGAGAGAGAAAAAGATCAATAAGAGGACTTATAATTGGTTATGGGATGATCAGGGTAGACAAAAGAGAAGGGGCCGAGCTCAGGACCAATGACAGCAGGCTGGCTGCTCCTCCTCCAGAAAACTAAGTAGGACAAGGGTATAAGACATTTTCATCCCTTTCCTGTATTCTTGCTTTTAGAGAGCATTACTGTAACAGACTAAATTTTAAATAGAGACAACTTCTAACAAGAAGCTCCTACCTAGGAGACTACCTCAGAGATAAGAAGCTAAATATGAAGAAACCACCAAGACTGCAACTACATTTGGCACCTCAGATAGAACTGACTCTCTTCCCATAGTCAAGTACAAGCTGATTTTTACTAGTATGAGAAGAGAACTTAGTATAGTTAACACACCTTCAAACATCTTCAAAGACAGAGGTAGACATGCCAGCCGAGACTAACAGCTAGTGGTCATTCAATACATAAGCCTCAATATCAGGGTAAGCTGGAAGTAGTATAGTGATGGTACATATCCTGTTTAATTCTTATTTCAAATGAACTCTTTCAAAAGGCATCATCAATTACAATGTTCTCTTTTTCTCATAATCATTCATTACATTAAAATGATATTGTTGATTTTAATGATTTTATAGATGCTCAAATATTTTTCTAGGTTTAGTGATATGAATATAACTATGCTTTAATCTCATGAATAACCATTTTAGATATTTTCCAATGATAAAATAACACACTTCTGGAACTTTCATTTTTCCTACATTTGTTTTCTGAATTGGTTAATTTTTTTTTTAAATTTCAGGGCTGAGGACCAAACCCAGGGCCTTGTGCTTGCTAGGCAAGCACTCTACTACTGAGCTAAATCCCCAACCCTGGTTACTGTTTTATATACGAATTTTTTCCATAACTGATGGAAGGCTTAACTTTTATTGTCTCTTTCTTTCAGGTATGCTGCCATATGTTATAACCTAGGGTACATGAGTTCATATAACAAGGTATAAGTTGTCCCCTCTTCTTTTTGATTTTCTGAAAATCTTCTGAGAAGTTTGGAAATACTCCTACAGAGAGACCATGGAAACAATAGTACACTAGATATTTTGGGGCCACTGTTAACTATTATGAAGTCAGATTTCAGTTATTTTTTTATTGAATCATATAGATTTTATTCTCAGGCCACCTCCTGTTTGACTTCTATCTTCAGTGCATCTTTCTAATTAACTATTAATCTGCATCCCAGTCACTCAGAAAGTGAAAAGACTGTGAAGCCCTCTACCTGAAAGGATTTCACAAGAAATGATTCCCAGTATTTCACTCTGTCCTCTGAGCCCAAATTGGTCAAGCTTAGGTCAGGTAAAACAAGAAAAAGATGAGTTTTGGGGACCTGATGCCACAGGTTCAGAAAGAGCATTTCAGAAATAGAATTTGAAAAGAAAAAAAATGACAACCACGAGAATGAGTGAGCCATATAGAACTCTGGGGGAAAGATGATTGAAAGTAACATGAATCCTAAGGATTATGTAAGGCTAGACTATCACAAAATGGTAAGATGGCAGGTGATGGGTGAGTGAAAATAAGAAAATTGAGACATTGTGTGAAGGATCAGAGAGACAGGGTCATAATGTGATCACATAACCTTCATATACATTGATGCCCATGTTAAAGAAAACATTTTCCTCTCTGTTTAATGGGAAATTGATATAGATTTTTTGTAAGTATTTTTAAAAGATTCATCTTCTTACTGTGGTAAAAAAAAAAAAAACTGTAGGCACAACAACAGCAGATCACCCTGGATGTAAGCATTTCAGCCTTCATGGTGGGAAAAAGAGAACTTGTCACCAGTCTACTCTTATTGGGGTTCGAAATGAAAGCCAAGTATTTGGCATGGTTTGATTCTGCCATTTCTCTCACAATCTGTGCCATCTCTGCCAGGAAGTACTCATAGATGCACTTTGAAAACCATCCTTGTCTTAACTGTTTTCACCACTTCAAACACTGACGCCCTGAGTGTGATGTCTCCTTGGGGACCCCAGTAGTCTTGTGGTACTCCTATTCCTCTGACTAGGCGAGATTCCAAACAGCAGCTAAAAGCAACCTCTCATCCTCACAGTTAGATTTCATCATCCTTCTGATGCTAATCTCATGGTTCATATCTCATTCTGAGAAAAAGCCAAAGTCAGGACTTGACCTTTGTGATCACACTGTATTCTCAGCTCTCAGCTCTTGCCCTTCCTTCTGGTCTCCTTGCTGTTCCTCCCACTTTCCACATAGACTCTATCCCTTGAAATCTCACTCTCTCTCCTCTTAGAATCTTTTAGCAGTTCTGTTTCCTGGATATTTGTTTTTTTTTTTTTCTCATTGATTCTTATTGAATCTTCTATGAGGTATTGAGCTTTGTTAAAAAACATCACCTCACCACAGGTTCTCACATATTTTTTGCTGTATTAATTCACTGTATACTTTAATTTTCTTTTATTTATTTTTATTTTTATCTATTTTTCTCTCATATATTATATTCTGTCCACAGTTTCCCCCTCACCCCCTCTTCCACATCTCTCCCTCCCACCTCCACTCTCCCCCAGATCCACTCCTCCTCCTTTTCCCTTCAGAAAAGGGAAGGCCTCCCAGGGATATCAGCCAGCATCACAGATCAAGTTATAAGACTAGGTACATCCCCTCATGTTAAGGCTAGATGAGTCAACCCAGTAGAAGGAAAATGGTCTCAAAGCAAGCAAAAGAGTCAGAGACAACCCTGCTCCCACAGTTAGTAGTCCAACAAGAACGCCAAGCGACATAATCATAACTTACACACAGAGGCCCTAGGTCAGATCCAGATAGGATCCCTGATTGTCAGTTCAGTCTCCGTGAGCCCCTGAGAGCTCCAGTTAGTTGATTCTGCAGGCCATTTTTTTTTTACCCATCTCATTCCCTCAATCCTTTCAAGCCCTAGTCAGCAGGCTTCGCCCTAACTGAGTCAAATGTTTGGCTGTGGGTCTTTGCATCTGCATCCATCAGTTGCTGGATAAAGCCTCTCTGACATTGATTATGCTAGGCTTTGGACTATGAGCATAGCCAAATGTCACTAGGAATCATTTCATAGACTTTTTCTTTTTGGGGGTGGGTGCTGGAGAGATGGCTCAGCTGTCAATGCTAGCTTCACAAACGGAGTATACTTTAATTTCTAACATAATAAATGAAACTAATTTAGTGAATGAATGAAGGGAGTTTAAAAAAATGGTATAAAGGGCCTTAATTCATATTTGAGGATGTTTTTTTTTCATAAATAAGAATAACAAGAGGCAGAAAGGGCTTCTCCACAGAGACTCCTGAGACAGTATTTGTCAAGATGTATATCAGTTTTCATGTGCTCAAGGAACGTAGAAAGCTGGTCTTGGTGTCAAAATAAATAATCTACTTTGAAGTTGTATAGCAATTGAAATAAAAATGGGGGTGGTGTAACCAAGAAGACTAACTTGTGCATGGCAAAGAGATTCACAGTGAAGAGTTTTTTTTATTGTTTGTTTCAAAACAGTATTATTGTTTTTTTTTCTTGTTTTTGCAAGCCTCTCAGTTTATTCTTGTCTGATTTCAAGCCTTTGGTTAACACATGTTACATCTAGTAATAAGAAGTTGAAATATAAACATAGAGATGAACCTTTCTCATTTCTTAGAATCCTAAACATATCATGTGACATAAACCATTGTGCTGTGCTTCAGAAGTTGTAATAAAAAGGGCACAGAATATATTCAAGGTGAGAATTACTTGCACTTGAATAAAAAGCAACAATGATTATCACATTATTAATGCCCTGTTCTGCCAACATTTGTTATCAACTCATAGAAGGTAAAGGAATTTTAAAAAAGGTTTTATCAAATGACTGGACCGGGAAGGATCTAAGAACAACCAGAAAGGACTTATGATAAGTATTACTGCCTGAATCTGGTTCATTCTGTGGCTGGAGTCTTTTTCAGAGTCAACCATCGGCCTGTTATTTTGATCAGTTTCTGAGTATTTTCCCTACTCCTACTCTGTTTTTATTTTTTCCCTTTGGTTTCCATTTTCATAATAATCCAATCCAAGTGCAAAAATACCATGACTGTTACATCCTTTTATGGTGCACAGTGGGCTACATATCTTTGGAATAGTCAATACTGACTCAGGATTTTTCCTCCCTCCCTCCCTCCCTCCCTCCCTCCCTGCCTCCCTCCCTCCCTCCCTTCCTTCCTTCCTTTCTTTTTTGTCATTAAAAGGCCTTAAGTTTGAAACCTTTACTTTTTCTTTCTTTTTACCTGTGAGGCATTTTAGTCAACCAAAAGGGGTGTAAAGGTGTCTTTTCTTCCCAGTGAGTACTGTGATAATATACAATGGAAAGAACAACTATGGATACTATGGCCAAGATCTACTCATACTTTCCTTTGGATTTGGAAAAGCAAAATTAGCTAAAGGTTTTTCTGTATAAAATTGCATATGACTTGCAACTTATACCCAAGGTATTCATTCCTTAATACATATCAATTGCAATTAATAAAATCAATAGAAATTCATCATTTGAAAACATGTGTGCATATATGATTTATTTTTAGTGTCTAAAATTAAAACTATACCAAAACTCTATGACCATGTTATATATTCATATAAATATGCTTGCACACATATGTCTTTGTGTGTGGGAGTGTAGATTTGGACTAAGACCAAATTCTTCTTAAGAAGACTTTTCCATCAAAAATATTTTTGTATAACAGGACTTGATATTTTTGTATAATAGGAAATGCTAATCAACTCCATGTAACAATTTTGTCACATACAAATCCGCAAGATGGCACTTAAAATGATACTAACCTTGTTTAAATATGCTTTTGAACCCTTCCAAAGTTAATGTAGACATCTGATTGCTAGTGTGATGATCTGAGGGTGTGGAGATTATAAGAGGTGGTTAGGCCCATAAGAGGAAATGGTGCTTGGTTCTTTATATTGCATCAATTCCTGTGGTGGTGGGTGAGTTCTTACTTTCTATGGAGTGGATGCCTGACAAAAACAGGTTGTTATACAGTGAAGCTTCTCATTTTGAGCATTTGCACTACACAAAGGAACACATGGCCCCTGCCACATCCTGCCAATGTGCTCTGAAGTTCTCCAGAATCATGAGCTAAATCACATCTATTCTTTGTAAAACATTGAGACCGGTGGTTCTCAACCTGTGGGTCATGACCCCTTTGGCAAACCTCTGTCTCCAAAAATATGTATGTTACAATTCATAGCAGTAGCAAAATTACAATTATGAAAAAGCAACAAAAATAATTTTATGTTAGAGGTCACCAGACTGGAGGAAATGTAAGGGTTGCAGTGTTAGGAAGGTTGAGAACCCCTGCTATAGACTCAATCTGTAAAACTAATGGGGGACTGATATAAATATCCACAATGGTGATCATTATGAATTTTAAAACATATGAATTAATATTTTCAGTTCTTTTATAATGTTGCAAAACTGGTAAACTAATATATTATATAATATATAGTGAAAATATGGAGTTC